>NC_059111.1:62282651-62540151 GCF_020740685.1 Jaculus jaculus | reverse complement strand
CTGAAAAGTTTCTTCAGAGACAAACATAAAAGAAGCAGAGCCAATAGTTTACCCACAGAATGGGTGAAAATTTTTGCTGGCTATAAAAATGACTAATGCCTAATTTCTAGAATCTACAAAGAGCTCAATAGTCTAAACAATAAAAAGTCAAACAATGTTAGGCATGATGGTACACATTTTTAATCCTTGGGAGGCAGAGGTACGTGGATAGCCATGAGTCCAAGGCCACCATGAGATTACATAGCGAATTCCAGTGAAACCTTACCTCAAAAAATAAAATAAAATAAAATAAAATAAAAGTCAAACAACCCACTCACAAAATGGGGCAAAGGACTGGACAGGCAGTTCTCAGAGGTAGAAATACAAATAGCAAACACACACTTCAGAAAATGTTCATCATCCCTGATTTAATCATCAGGAAAATACAAATTAACACAACTATGGGATTCCACCTTACCCCAGTAAGGATAGCAAACATTAAAAATTCAAATGAAAACAAATGCTCATGAGGATGTGGAGAAATAGGAACCCTCATCCACAGCTGGTGGGAATGTAAGATGGTACAACCACTTTTGAAAGCAATATGGAGACTCCTAGAAAGGTTGACCCAGTTATTCACTTACTGGGCATGTACCCTAAAAGCTCCACACCTCAGTTCAGAGAGATTGGCTCAACCATGTTTATAGCTGCTCAATTCCTAATAGCTAAGAGCAGGAATCAACCCAGATGTCTATCATTAGACAAATGGATAACCAAGATGTGGTATATCTGCTCTATGGAATTCTACACAGCAGTAAGGAAAAATGACACAATGAAATTTGAAGAAAAATGGTTAAACCTGGAACAAATCATTCTCAGTGAATGCACACCCAATCACAGAAAGATCACTGTCACATGGTCCCACTCATCTGCCCAAGATGCTGACATACCTAATAAGCATCTTGAGAACCAATCAGGAGGATGGGGCAGTAGGGGAGGGTAAGGGTGGCTGTGGGGGACACAAAACTGGACCCAAATGGCAATGGTAGCATAAAATTCTACATTCTAAAAGCAGACTTAATGGTTTAACCTTCATCAGGTCCTTAGAGGGAACACCTGAATCACAGGGCCCTGGAGAGGGTAAGATGAAGAGTAACCTTAGTCTCCTGTTTCTCTCTCTCTCTCTCTCTCTCTCTCTCCCTCTTTTCTCCCCTCCATCTCTCTTTCTGTCTCTCTCTTTCTCTCCTTTCTCTCCCTCTCTCTCTCTCTTTCTCTCTCCCCTCTCATCTCTATCTCTTTTATATTACTTATCTATCTTTTTCTTCCTTCTTTTCTTTAGCTCTGGCCTATAACTCCAGGTACCAGCATATGGTTAACATCCACACTGAGCTGTTGATTAGAGAGATCTACAAGTTTTCCCAAAAGAAGACAGATTTCTGTCAGAGTACTTGATGACCCACCAAAAGTTAGTGGTAAGACCCTACTGCCAAAGATACCATATGCTGTTGGTATAGAACATGGAGTGACCCAGCTGGAATCTGGAAAAGAGTCAGTTCCCAGTTAGCTCATCTAGTGCCAGAAGGTACTACATGAGTGACTGAGGGAAAATGACCAACATCTGTCCAAGCAACTCATGGTGTAAGCTACTCAACAGCAAACAACCTGCCGTGACGCTCATACAAGTGCAACAGTGGCACACAGCCATGCTGGGTAACCAACTGCTCTTGATTTGGCTAACTGACCCACTCAGTGGAACAGAACCCATAGCTAGAGCTGGGAAACAAGTCACAACCATATCCAAAAAAATGAGTCCATTCTCCATTATCAAGCTTCCCAACAATCATGGGCTACAAGAGGGCCTACACCTATTAAATTATCTCTAAAATAAGAATGGTTATCCAATTTATCTGGTGCTGACTTCACTCTCTGTTAGAGAATTTGCTTCTTTTTCAGAAGGACATAGATCCTGAGGAAAGAATCAGCCATAACACCTCACCAGGACTCCCACTGAGACCATGACTAACTGGGTAAATTAGCATGAGTGTTGCTTTCTTGGTGAACCTGGTACCACCACAAGGGTGAAGGAGATAGACACAGAGATCACTCAACTCCTACCAAACCAGAGATCCAGAGACACAGAGGCTCCTAAGACCTCATCACTGAAATAGACCTAAAACAAACCCATCATAGCCCAGTGAAATTTGTGGAAGAGGGGGCAGAAAGACTGTCAGAGCCACATGTTGGGACATTATGCACAATGACATTGTCTCTTACCCATAACTGATAGCTAACCCCACAATGCACAATCCACATTCCCCAATGAGGAGGGCCCCTACAGAGGGGGGGAAGACATGGAGGAGGGTAACGATGGTACCAACATGGCTGTATACACACTATATACATCACTAATAAAAAAAAAAGTGGGATATCATACAAAAATGATAGAAGCTGAGTAGAAACTAAAATGAAAGTGACTATGTTCAAAAGAAATTAAGCATATGCTACTACAGCCTAATTTTCATTTATAGAATAAAGTTTCTTTTTGCTTTATAAGTCTACTCATTATAACTAGTTCTTCAGATAATATTTATATAATCAGGATACAGTATTTTAATTCTATTAGGTTAGGATTTTGTAAATACACAATTAAAACAGTAGAGAAGACTTATACTTGTAATATGGGGTGTGTGTGTGTGTGTGTGTGTGTAAAACATCCCTAAGCCAAAAAAAAAAAAAAAGTTTCCTGAAAAAAAGTTGGAAGGTAGAGAATTAAATGAAGTATACCAAATGCTATTTTTACTGTATTTTGCTTGAAGGAGTATACACAGTTGAGGTATTAGACAACTACAGTGAAAATAAAAAGGAGGGAGTTCAGTTTATAGAATGCCTACTTTGCATGCACAAAACCATGAATTTGAACCCCAGCACCACACAAACTGGACATGTTGGTACATACTTAATCCCAGCACTTAGGAAGTAGAGATAGGATGATCATGAGTTCAAGACCAGCCTTGGCTGCATACTGAGTTTGAGGCTAGTCAGGGCTACCTGAGAATAGATAAAAAAGGAAAAGAAGGGGCAGGAGAGATTACTCAGTGGTTAAAGGCGCTAGCTTACAAGGCCTGACAGCTTGGGATCGATTCCCCAGTGCCCATATAAAACCAGAAGCACAAAGAGCACATGTATTTGGAGTTCGCTTGCAGTGGCAAGAGGCCCTGGTATGCCCATTATCTCCCTCTCTTTTTCTCTTCTTCTTATGAATAAGTAAAAAGTACTAAAAAAAAAAAAAGAAAGAAAGAAAAAAGAAAAGAAGAAAGGGGAGGGAATGAGACAAGGGGAAGAGAAAGAAGGGAAAAGGAGGAGAAGGAGAGAGGGGAATAAAGTGGAGAGGAAAGGAGAAGAGGAGAGGAGAGAGAAGAGGAGAAAGAAGAGGAGAGAGGAGAGGACAAAGAAGAGGAGAAGAGGGGAGGAAAGGGAAAGGGAAGAGAAGGGAGGGGGAGGGAAGGGGAATGGAGAGGAGAGGAGAGGACAGGATACAACATGACACAACACAACAAGACATGCAAACATTACTCAGGACATAGCTCCTGGAGGTCCCTGTCCTGAGCCTAGAGAAAGAAAGAAATGAAAGAAAAAGCAGATCTTCTGTGAAAGGAATTAAATAAACAGAGAAGAAAAGTCCTCAGCAGTGGTGTTTACAGCCAAAAGCTATGATCATTTACTGACTGGCTTCAGTGTATGATCTATAATTTTCAAACTGCCAAGATCATATTTTATAAAAACAAAGAAATATAATTGAAAGATAAATACGTTTAAATAGTACTCAACAAACAAGTTAGACAGCAAAAAATTCATTAGCACATAATACACAATGCTCCCAGATTCCTTCAAGTAGTTTTTTTTAAATGAAATAAAAAGTAATAAAGTAGTTATGACTTTGCAGAGTAACTTTTGTTGAAATCAATTTAAATAAATTTCAAGTGAAAAAAGAAATTAAATCTTTCATTCACACACACTTTAACATGAACACGGTCTGATTTTTATTCCCAGTAAATTTAAACTATATGATTCTGTCAATCAACCTGAGAATTTTCAAATAATGTACAGATGTGCTCTATCAGTTATCAAAGTGACCAAAATTGGTGTTACTGTTTATTCATGATGCTGCAACACAGCCCATTCAACAAGGGCACATGATGCAGAAGAGGTTTTCTTTCGTTTTGCAACCCGTAGGTGCATCATCATATGAGTTGGAATGACAAGTTTGTGAATTTAGCACATATACAGCCCATGTTTCCTTTCGCAGAAGCAACTATGTGGTTTCCTCATTTTTTGCTTTTAGAATAAGAGTCAGCCCTCAGTAGTCCCACATGATCTGCTCAACCATGGCCTTTACAAAATCAACCTTTGCAAAGCCTTGGTAGATTATATTCTCTATCTTATCTCACACCTCTCATTTTTCTCCATTTTCAAATATTACAAATATTCAAGTTTCTCCTTCATAATTTCCTATCTCTCCTCTTCACAAAATTTTCTTATTTTACATATATACATCAGCCAACTCCCATTAAATCTGTTCCCAAAAGATTGGCTATTACTTCTGTATTGCTATAAATCCAGCAGAAAGATATGGTTTTTTGGTCCTCATTTTGCTCAGCACATCTGAAACAAAGATTTTATTCATGGTGCACAAACTTCCCATCCACAACTCCTTCTATCTTAGTCTTACTAAGAAGTCTCTTGCCCAGCCCTCAGGTCCTTCTGAGAAAACTCCAAAGGAGACTCATGAAGAAAGTTAGATCCCAGTGCTTTCCCTGTAAGCTCAAGTGCATTTTCTCTCATGCCTAATTCTATTTGTATTTACTTCAACACAAGCCCTTCTCGATAATGTTCTCTGTAATAACACCAAGAATTAATACTGCATGTCTCATTATTATGCCAGCCAATTTTGAGAGAAAGTACTTAATAGCAACACTCAGAAATTAAATAACTTCCTGAACTATTTCACCCAATAATCATATTACTACTGTAACAAATATAGCACAATAAAATGAGCTTCAGGACTTAAATTCTCAAGTACATGTGCAAGGCCCTGGACTAAGTCCCAAACGCCATAAGAAAAAAGAAGGAAGAAGTAAAGAAACAGTATGGGAATAGACTATGATGACAAACTGTGAGAATGAAATACAGAAATGAATTATGGGGAAGAACTATGGAAATATTTCTTACAGACCTTACAAGTAACTTTTCTGAGAACACTGCTGTGTGATGCTTTCTGTGCGAAGTTCCTGCCTTATAACTTGACCTGAAGTTAATCTTGCAATCATGAAATCTACCTGCTCAGAGCAGTGTGACCAGGCTTCCTCTGCCTTAGTTTACCTTTGTCCTGAACAGCACAATGACCAACCTTGACACAAGGGATGTTAAGAGATGCTGACTGAACTCTTTACCATGCTCTTCACCCTCCTTTTTCTTCCATGGGTGGTTGCACACCTGACCCAGAACAACGTATATGTACGTGAAATATGCTGACCATACTACAAAAAAAGCAATGGGATGTTAAAAGTAAAGAAATAGGTTCTCTAGAGAGATGGTTGGGTGGTTAAAAGATAACTTGCCTGCAAAGCCTGATGACTTGGACTCAATTCCCTAGTACCCACATAAAGCCAGATGCACAACAGGGCGCATGCATTTGGAGTTCATTTGCAGTAGCAAATGTGCTGTCTTCCCCCCCACACCGACTCTCTCTCTCTCTCTCTCTCTCTCTCTCTCTCTCTGTCTGCCTGCAAGTAAGTAAAAATATTTTTTTTTTCAAAACAAAAGAATTGTGCAAAAAATGCTGAAACAACAGGTGGGCTTAGTGCGGTTGTATTTGGAAATAATTGAGTTCGGATCAGCAGAGTCCACTGGTCATACCCCTACGTCTCTTCCTTTAACAAATTCTAGAAGAATTATTTGGAGTCATAGTCCCTTGTTCATGTATCAGTGATTCTTTGTTCACAGATTGCTGATCAATAAAAGCACCAATGAGCGCCCATTAGTAAAAGCAGAAGCCATAGGAACATTGGAGCAGTGGCCACAACAGAGGCAACAGGTTCACTCTTGATTTAAATGATTCCAAAAGTTAGTGTTTCTTGTTTTAAGCTCTGAGCTGGCACACTCTTGGGTAAACAAATCTAGGAGTCAGTTTCCTTAATTCCAGGGCAATGCCACAAATGAGGGGGAAAGGGGAGAAACGAGGGAAGAAAAGACATTAGCAAGGGGGAGAGGAAGGCAAGTTTCCAAGTATATTCAACATACAAGAGCTAATTTATTTTTCTTTTAATTTTAAATAGAAATTAAAATTTCAAGTTTTTAATCACTTTCAAAATAGACAAACCTGGGATTAGAGAGATGGCCTAGTGATTAAAGGTACTTGCTTGCAAAGCTGATGGCCTGGGTTCAATTCCCCAGTACCCACATAAAGCCAAATGCACAAAGTGAAGCATGTATCTGGAGTTGGTTTGCAGTGGCTAGAGGCCCTCATATACCCATTTCATCATTCTCATTGATAGTCTCTCTCTTTTCGCAAACATATATCTATAATTTACATATATCCTATTATATTGTTTATGTATAGATAGATAACACAAATATATATGTGTGCCTGTACATATGTATGTATACACACACACATACACACACACACACACACACACACACCCTAATCAGTTAAATAATGTGTTATTTCAAGATACATGACCCTAAGAATGAAAAATATAATAAATATATGTATATAAAATGGGAAGAAAATAGTCCTTAGCCTATACTCAGAAAGATTGCATTAAGAGAACATATTAAAACAAAAATCATTTGAACCTGAAGTAATGCTTTGCTCTACCAGCATCTGACACCTATAACATTAATGGGTGATGCTGACTGCCATTCTCTACATCAGAGAGGAAGGGGCTGCATTCTGGTACAGTCATGGCTTTAATTTGAAGCTGGGTTTGCTTAAGCCATTGTTTACTTAGACACTGTTTACTTAGGATGGCTTTGGAAAACTGATGGAAGCTGTGGATGAAAACTTCCCTAGCACTTTCACAAGTAACATAATCCAAAAAGCAAACCCAGACAATCAAGTAAAGTGAGAAGTTAACAGTGATAGAGATAAGAAGCCAGGAAGCTCGCACTGTAGGCAGTTTAGTCAGAGTCACAGGCCCTCAAGGAGAGATAAACATCAATCAGCCTTGATGGTCTAAACCAATGCAACTATATGGCAATTCCATTCCAGGGGTGAAACTAAAAATTTTCCTACTCTTCAAGATGGTGGTTCCTGCCTAATTGGGATGCATGCAGACCACTGGTCTTTGCTCACTGACCTCCCCACTTACTCATCCCCAACTCCCTTACAAGTCTGGGGGGCTGCCCATTGTTCTCCCTACTTCTTGATTCCTCTCAACTTCCTCAGAGTTTTGGCAGTCTTCTCTGGAGCCTGCACAATGCCATCTTACATCTTCACCAGGCAAAGCCCCTTGGGTGTGTTTAAGCAGACTTATGGCATCTGTACCTGTTCAACAATGAGTCATCACTTGGACTCATTCCAAACCCATAAAAGCTGATGCACTGCAGTGGGCTGGCCAGCAACATTTCAAGCACATGCACCTCGGGAGCTTTTTTCTGTTTCTAAGAAACCTCGTCTGCAAACCCTGCTTTGCGTGCCCTTCTGTTGTCTTTCTTCACCTTTCCATAAGACCCAGAGGGCCACTGGGGAGTTTTGGTAACCATAGAGTGTTTGCGCTCTAACCCCCAAACTAAGTCTACCCAAAGCTGAGAAAGGCTCCTTTTGCTCTCAAAACATACAACAATATAACAAAAGTATAGCATCCATTTATATACTGTACATTGTATATTTGTATACTTTAAGCAAAAGATATGACATTAAAATGCAATTATGGGCTGGGCTGGAGAGATGGCTTAGCGGTTAAGGCACTTGCCTGCAAAGCCAGAGGACCCAGGTTCAATTTCCCAGAACCCACATAAGTCATATACACACTGTGCCACAGTATCTGGAGTTCATTTGTAGCAGCTGAAGGCCCTGCTGTGCCCATTCTCTTTCTATCTGCCTCTCTCCCTCTCTCTAATAAATAAATAAAAGTAACATTTAAAAAATACAATCATTTTAACTGTCACAAAGATGGTTATGATATAAACTGAAATTATACTTGAATTTTCCCAAAGATTTATCATAATGAGCCAAACACCTGAACCATCTGGATCTTAAAAACAAGCTATAGTAATACTCTCAATATTTCAATGATGGGCGGACTTAGGGGGAAAAATTCTCAAAAGATGCAAGGGAAATGTGAACAGATTTATTCGTATCAAATGCTGCTAAAAGCAGTACCACTCTGATTGGAAAGATTATGAAAAAAGATTGTCAATGGGATGACAAGAAAAGGCAGGATGAAAAATCATTTGATTTGTTTATGCCTCAAGAACTACTAGGGGTGGTGATGCATGCCTTTAAACCCAGTACTCTGGAAGCAGAGGTAGGAGGAACTGGAGGTCACCCTGAGACTACACAGTGAATTCTAGGTCAGCCTGGGCTAGAGCAAGACCCTACATCCAAAAAACCAAAACAAAACAAAAAAAGAGCAATTGTTGATTTTACTACCCATTTATGAATATGAATGTTAAATGATAATACAGCCCTTTATACTAACCTCTAGTGTTCATTAACATACAAACACACAAACACACACACCACGTTAACCACAAAACGGGCCTTACCTTATACAGCTGTAATGTTTGAACGTACTGGCAGCTTTCTGACATTCCAGGCACAGCTGAATGGCTCCTGGATAGTCTTCCTCCTGAAGCCAAGAGAAACCATTAGACTAGAATCACAGCTTTAATGCTCTTAGTGAAAATGCATCTTTTGGCGCACCCATTCTCTCTCTCTCCCTCTATCTGTCTTTCTCTCTGTGTCTGTCACTCTCAAATAAATAAATAAAAAATGAACAAAAAAATATTTAAAAAAAATATTTAAAAAAAAAAGAAAATGCATCTTTGACCATATTCTACGAAAGTTGCAGCAGCATCAAAAAAATTTCATTTCTCTTAGGCTAGAGAAATGGCTTAGCAGATAAAGTGCTTGCCTGCAAAGCTAAGGATCCCAGGTTTGACTCCCCAGAACCCACGTTAAGCCAGATGCACATGGTGGCACATATATCTGGAGTTCATTTGCAGTGGCTAGAGGGCCTGGCATGCCTATTCATTCTCATCCCTCTCTCTCTCTCTCTCTCTCTCTCTCATTCTACTAAATAAATTAAAAATTAAAACTATTTTACTCCTCAAACAAAATCAGAATCATAATGATACATTAAAAAACAAGAAGGCCGGGCATGCTGGTGCCTTTAATCCCAGCACATGAGAGGCAGAGGTAGGAGGATCACCATGAGTTCAAAGCCACCCTGAGACTACCTACTGAATTCCAGGTCGGCCTGGGCTACAGTGAGACCCTACCTCAAAAAGACAATAAATAAATAAATAATAAATAAAAAACAAGGATCCGAGAAATGGCTTAGTGGTTAAGGCATTTGCCTGTGAAGCCTCAGGGCCCCAGTTAAATTCCCCAGGACCTATGAGAGCCAGATACACCAGGGGGGCACATGCATCTAGAGTTCATTTGCAGTGGCCTCTGTCTGCCTCTCCTCCCTCCCTCTCTCTCTCTCTCTCTCTCTCTCTCTCTCTCTCTCTCTCTCTCTCTAATAATTAAATAAATAAATATTTTTTTAAAAAAAGAAGATATTGGAGCCAGGAGAGGTGGTGCATGCCTTTAATCCCAGCACTTGGGAGGCAGAGGTAGGAGGACTGCCATGAGTTTGAGGCTACCTTAAGACTACATAGTGAATTACAGGTCAGCCTAAACTAGAGCAAAACCCTACCTCAAAAAAAAAAAAAAAAAAAAAAGACATTAAAAATGAAAAAGAAAATATATTTAGGGTCTGGAGAGATGGCTCAGCAGTTAAAGGTGCTTCCTTGCAAAGCTTGACAGCCTGGGTTTGATTCTCCAGAACCCATATAATGCAAGATGAACAAAATGGTGCATGCACTGGAATTTGTTTGCAGTAGCTACAGCCCCAGTGTGCCCAAACTCTCTTGTTCTATCTCTCTCAACCTCTATCTCTGTCTCTCTCAAATAAATAAATATTTTAAAAACTGGCAGAAGAGATGGCTCAGCAGTTAAGGTGCTTGCCACCATAAAGTGACTAGCTTTCTTCCATCTGCTAGTTCTTATGTCACGATATACTCCCTCACCGCAGCCCAGAAACAACAAAGCCAAGTCACCAGGATGAAACCTCTGACACCCCCTTCAGTGGAAAGAAATCTGTCTTGCTTTTCACGGGTTTTCTCAGGCATTTTGTCACAGCTACAGGAAGCTAGCACAATAACTTAAGAACATTTCTATAGCCTACACAGTAATGTCAAATAAGTATGTCATACAGATCTATGCTAGTTTAGTAGTAATAGTTTAGAAGTAACACAATGATTATACAGAAAAACCACAAAAATAATTCCCTATATTTCCACTTAAATTCAACAGATGCAAAGCCAACAATAGGGATGCTGAGACAATGACAAAGTATGTCCTCTCAGGAGATCAAGTATATGGTCCCCATACTAGTTAATATCTCACTGTGCTCTGGAGAACCTCATTATGACAAAAAAAAAAAAAAAAAAAAAAAAAACAAAGAGAAACAGATGGCTCACTAAGAAAACTAACTGATATATGAGATACTAAATATAATGAAAATATCACACATTAATCATTAGTACATGTTAAATGAAAAATATATTTTGATTCCTATTTGGATGCAATGTGAAAGTATGAAGTTGTCACTTCAGTATTTCCATTAAGTAACTATTTTCCCAAATAAATAGGTGTTTCCTAAGCAAACTATGTGTCAACAAAAAAGAGGCTCAAATACCCTTACTTGTTAAAAAAAATGCTCTTTGTATTATCAATTTGAGAAAAATACCAACCTGAATTTTCTACTATAATATTTATATGCATATTACATATAATTACATATAATATGGACTGAATATCAACAAACTCCTAAGCAGTTAGCTTACCTCAAGCATTTCACTTAGGCGCACATCTGTTCTTTGCTAAAAAAAAGAAAAAAAAAAGAAAAAAAAAATCAAAGGTAAAATCTGTATCAACCTAACACCTAAATGTTTTAAAAAATAACATATACGTACCAGTGTTTTTATAGTTCTCAGAGATTTCAGAAGTCCAATCAGCAATTGACGTTTCCTCTGATTTGCAAGGAGGCCTAAACTAGCTTGAGTAAAGCCTTCCTTTGCAATATTTAAGTATCTGTAAAAGCAAACAATAGGCCAAAACTTTCTAACATTGCAAGAATCCTGTCCATACAGAACAATCGAACAATAAGAGAAGGACTGAGGCTAGTGTTAAAAATGGGGATTATGATAACTACTGGACCAACTGGTCAATGGCTTGGTCTAACCCAGTTTTGCTCACACCTAGCAGACAGATGCCAACCCACCAGCTACTAGGGCTCTGTGATGAACTAAGGACAGCCCTGGCAGCAGGCATCACGAAGCAACGCTAATGCAGACAGGTCATTTTTGTTTGTAAGCCTAATTTTTAAAAGCACTAACACTTTATCACAAGTTTCTGTTACTTCTTTTACTGTGTTATCCTGGTAATTCATATCTATCATACTTATAAAAGCCTGCAAAAAGCAAGCAAGAAAGAAAAAACACTGGTTCTTCATTACAAATAGTAGGAAGCATTAGTCTAATCAATTTTTTAATCTGAAAACAGATTATTCGGCGATTTCCCACATGCCATATTAGTGTACTTTTGTATTATATATTTGCTTACTAAAAGATATTTTAAAAATTGCAGCAATAGTTTTTTTGGAAAGCAAGTATCAATGATAGACTCCACAGTTCCTCTTGAAATATTTCCAAGTTAAGGAACAAAACATTCTTGAAAAATTCTCCAAGTTAAAGAACAAAACATTACTGAAAGCAATACCTCCTTCCATTTGTACAGATAACAGCAGCTAACTGAAGACCTGTCTGTAAAGATGTAACTCTTTCAAGTTCCTGTGGGAAAAATAGGCATGGGTTATTGACTGAAGCATTAACTTTTCCTTCTTACTCATGACATTATAACAAAAGTTCTAGTGGCTTTCAAAGAAAAACCTGTTTGGAATAGAAAATACCAACAAAAATATTTAAACTTAAAATGTTAGTATATTTTATGAAAAGTTATTTAAAATAACTAGTTCCGACTGGCTTTGACAATGACAGATGACAAAACATTTAGTTGGTATTGCTTATTTGGAAATCTGTTTCAGGCAGGAATACATAGATACCAATAATACATCCATTTATTTGTTTCTACCCACCAAGCTTTCATAGAGTAATAAGGATATGACAAATATGATTTCTGTTTGCTTGGATGCCTTGATGATGAATACCTTGTTCTAAACACTAGGAGATGTTTCTATGGATTCTGAAGGGTTCCTTTTACTGATAAAAAGCTAATTCAGCTAAAGATTTGTAGGCTCTATTCCAAGTTTACCATATTTGTTAAATTATCATATTTACTATCCAAGGACGTTTTACCTTTTCTTTATCTACTCGAGTCCTAGAGTTCTCTTACCCGAGGAGCCAACTCCCCAGGCCTAAATTTTATCATATTTTAAAGCAATATTTTATATTAACATTGAGCCAGATTGTTACAGTGTTGCTCTATATATCTGTTACAAAGTTCATGAAAGCAATTTTCGTTGGTTCTAAGCTTGTATAGTAAGGATATAACTTCAGAATTGTACATTATTTGGTATAATGCTCCAAATAACAAATATAGACAGACACATACACCCACAGAGTAACTTATTGCTATACAGCTACAGACAAGGGCTAGTGACAGAACTCAGTCAGCAAAGTCTTCCCCACAAAACATGAGCACCCTAGCATGCATGCATGTAGATACCAGGAGGATGTGACACTCTGCCTGTGATCCCAGAGCCTGGGGGGCTGAAACAGAGGATGCCTGGGGCAAGCTGGCTAGATAGACTAGCTTAATAGGTAAGGTCTAGGTTCAGGTAAAAGACCCTGCCTCAGTAAATAAAGTGCACAGTAATTGAAAAACACACCCAATATCAATCTCTGAGCTCCACACGTGTGTCATACATGTAAACATAAACATACACACACCACACGAAAAAATAGCAAAGATTATCTTACCTTTACATAAGCAGGCTGTTTTTCAAGGATTAAATCTGCTACTTTTTTAGAGACCTACAAGAATATGTCATCAAATAAAGGAAGGATCTTTCTAATAACTTCTACCACAATTGTTTGTTGCAATGCTATGGCCATACTCACTCACCAGGTTATGAAATTAGTATAAAAGATAGAATAACAAAATGGACTCAACAGAAACTCAATCAATGGACATCAGGAATGTTAATGAGATGAATATCATATGATTTAACAAACTGGAATAAAGTATAAATAAATAAATATACCCTCTTTATGGGAACAAGATGTGATTTTAGGACAGCAATGTATTTGCTAGGAAAAAGTTTTAATGAACTGAAGCTATGGAAAACAGAGATCTTCCTGCACCACTGACCTCCTCTGTGTCACCTAAGACAAAGAAGTAGCTGGACCCTGACATCTGCATATTTGAAAGCACACACATGTTCCTTGGAAAGCTATGGAATTATGGAAGGATATCTACTCTTCAACTCTATCAATAATGTTAATGTACACAGTTTATGTTTGTACTGCTTTGACCATGAGGCGCAAGGGCCTTGTCAGCTACACTAGTGAGATACCACATCTACTAGTGAGAATGGCACAAGGCAGGTGCTTAGTAAGTAAGCAATGCAGCTGGCTCTGCTTTCCAAGGCCAAATGAGAGCAAAACAGAGGAAAGATTAAACTATGCCATTAACCCTACTGTGTTTTCTTCATGTGCTTCAAACATCTATGAAATTACGTGAATTATGCTGTAGGTGAATTCTCAATAAGTTAAAAAAATCAAACCCTTAAACAGCTTTTATACTTCAATTAATGAAAAAGATAACATTCATCTTTGTTTTGGGGGGAGGGTGGTGAGGAAGGGTCTCACTCTAGCTCAGGCTAACCTGGAATTCACTATGTAGCCTCAGGTTGGCCTCAAACTCACAGCGATCCTCCTACCCTGGATCCCTAGTGTTAGAATTAAAGGTGTGAACCACCACGCCTAGCTACAATGCTCATCTTTAATATCATTTTAAGAATGCCAAAGATTCTGTAGGACTTAATTAAGACAATATAATGCCTGTACAAAAATGTCAACTAGGAGACACAAGAAAATGAGATCAATAAGAGTAGCTCTGTACTATATCTTCTGACATACATAAACTTGTGTAGATGTATACAAAAAGAAATACTTAATTTTACTCAAATGGGTTTATAAGAAAACAGTTGGAGATGTGGTGACTACTGGCCTGCACTACACTAGGCAGCTTACTAAGGGCTCTACTTTGCTACAATTCTATCACAGCCACCAGCACTCAGTACAGGTCACTTGCCAAGGCTCTGACTTCGTCCTGTTCCAGAAGAGCCATCTTATCATAATGACTCCCACATGGACTAGCTGTTACTAAGTTTCAAAGTCAGGGTACAAGCATAAGTTCATCAAACTCCAAAGACCACCATGCTGCGTGGCCCTTGTGGTAGAAACCTTCTGTCAAGAGTATTATCCTGGGCTGGAGAGATGGCTTAGCAGTTAAGCGCTTGCCTGTGAAGCCTAAGGACCCCGGTTCGAGGCTCAGTTCCCCAGGTCCCATGTTAGCCAGATGCACAAGGGGGCGCACGCGTCTGGAGTTCGTTTGCAGAGGCTGGAAGCCCTGGCGCGCCCATTCTCTCTCTCTCCCTCCATCTGTCTTTCTCTCTATATCTGTCGCTCTCAAATAAATAAAAACTGAACAAAAAAAAATTTTTTTTTAAAGAGTATTATCCTGTAAAGTACACAAGTGGAAGAGTATTTATTCAAGCTTGCTGAATCCAAAAGAAGGCAACAGATATCACCATCTACTGAAAGCCAATTCTCTAATAACACAACCCATGTTTACTCCCCAGCCCTCTAGAGATCAAGTCCTTCTCCTGCCTAGGCCCATCCCACACCACAGCTGCCTTACCCCAGGGAGACCCGAGCTCTTCCGCTTAAGACTTCTGAATGTAACAGAAAAGTATTTATTTCCTTGATTTGCAGATACATTAAAAATAGGTTAACTTTAAGTACATGGATTTACTACTATTGCTCTTCTAGCAGCAGGAATTAAAGACCATATGCTACCATTAATTTATCTACAGTGAATTGCATAAAAGTGAGTTCAAGCCTGGTGTGGTGGTGCACACTTACTTGAGAAGCAGAGGTAGGAGGATTGCTGTGAGATGCAGGCCAGCCTAAAAATACATAGTGAATTCCAGGTCAGCCTGGGCTACAGTGAGCCCCTACCTCGAAACCTCTCCCCCCCCAAAAATTGAGTTTTTGTGAGTTCACACAAAAAAAAAATCACAGAATTTCCTAGCATTAGAAGAACCTAAACTAGCATTTTATAAGTCAAACAAGTCAGTGAAGTTATTAAATTAAATAGTGACTACAGCTATGTCTCTGAACCTGTGCCCTGTATTTTCTTAAAACCTATGTCAACTACTACAAGGATTTACTGTGATTTTTTAAAAAGTTCCACTACTAAAGTCCAGTTAGAGAGGTTATACAAGCATGGCAGGATCCAAACAGTGCTTATTGATCTGAAAATAAACTCTAAGCTCTTAGATCACACTTAAGAGTCCAGAGAGAGAACCTCAAGCTTTAGAAGCCAATCAATCTGTCAAAGGAACAGGAGAAAAATTATACAGACATTAAAACTTTAAAACAAATGTATCACCTGAGTCAAACATGTTAAATAGGATGTTTTGTACATTAACATCTGATTAAAACCATGAAATCTGCAAACAATGTACAGCTTTACCAGAAAATGCTTTCACTTACTGCAGCTTGTTGTTGCTTCAGTTTGTCTCTGTATTCTTCTAGTTCTTGCAAATTGAGGACAGGTGGGAGCTTCTACAGAAATCATGATAAATGAAGAATAAAATGTAAACTGTTGACTTGATTTAATTTGCTTGAACACCTCAACCAGAGAACTACCATCCGTGCACACACTGCTGTTGCCCACAACTGTTCCGACCCGGCCTCCCTCTCTGGACCCTTTGTAAACCAGTCACAAAACCTACACCTCTTTAATACAATCTTCTGGTATTAAACCTCACCCCACCTCACTGCTGCCACTGACCTCTAGGAAACCACATACTACTGGCCCTCCACAACGTCCCACAGGAAGAGGATATGACTCGTGCCAGGACAGCATGAGGATAAAACCTCTAACTCTACCTGCCCCTGCTTGTCTATGATTGAGCTCAACAAAATGTCTGTGAAATACTGTGAACTATAGCTAACTGCTATGATGACAGATGGTTGTTGGACTACAGTCCAGATGGTGGTGTTAGAGAACCGCCTAGGAAACTGCAAAAACATGTGCCACTGCCTACAGGGAAAGATTCCGTGTCTCAGTCAACTGCTAGATGATACCTAAGAATGAGTTGGGGACTGACTTTGTATGTACTGCAAACACAGTATGTGATCCATATTGCATTTGATTCTGTCTAAAACCAAGTTTACCTATTCTCACTTTTCTTATTAAGTTCCTATAAGTTTATGTCAGTTTTATAACATTATTGTACAGAGGGGTTCAGTACAGATAACACTTATGATTAAAAGAATCAGAGGGCTAAAGAGGTGGCTTAGTGGTAAATGCACTTTCCTGCAAAGCCTAATGACCCAGGTTCAATTCCCCAGTACCCACATAAGCCAAATGAACAAGGTAGGGCATACATCTAGAGTTCATCTGCAGTGGCTGGAGGCCCTGGTGTACCCATTCTCTATCTGCCTCTTTCTCTTTTCTCTCTCAATAAATAAATAAGTTAAATACTTTTTTAAAAAGAACCAGTCAGAGCCCACTGTGTGGTACACATGCCTTTAATCCCAGCACTTAAGAGGCAGAGGTAGGAGGATCACTGTGAGTTCAAGGCCACCCGAGAATTCCAGGTCAGCCTGGGCTAGAATTAGACCCTCCTCAAAAAAAAAAAAAAAAAAAAAAAACTCTAGCTAAGCCAACCACAGAGGGGCATGCCTGTAGCCCCAGCAACCCAGAAGGCTGGGGAGGAAGAATCACGTAAGTCCAGGAGATTGAGACTAGCCTAGACAGCCAGAGTAAAATCCCATCTCTAAATAAGTCTCAGAGAGTGTCTTTAAGCATATCTAGGTAATCTAAGGTAGAAGGAAGTTCATACCACTTGCCAGATGATACAATTGACAACCTGACAAGGAATTGCTTCTTTAACACCCACAGGTATGTTTACAATCACATAAGCAATGTGATCTTAAACAAGGCTAACAGTTCACTTAGTCACAATGTGATCATCATAAACCTGCTTGTTTATCATATAGAAAAAAACTATTCCTCCACAAGTTTATATGCTGAAAAAATAAGCTTTAAGATGCATTTTAATGAGTTTTCTTTTACCTCCAGTTCATATTGAACAATATCAAATGAGTCCGCAGAAAAATACACTTGTTCAATACTATTAATTAGCTCTTGTTCAGCTTGAGGGTCACTTGGCTGTTCTCGAAGTTCTCTGAATTCTTCCTTTAAGGAAAAAAAAAGTCATAATTATAGTATGTGTTAAAATTCCACCTGCAAAGAAACAAGGGATCATCTGTCTTCACGGTCACATTTCTTCTCAGAACCTTTCCGACTAGGGACACAAGGTAATGAGAAATCTGAGAAGTTCATGTAGAAAACTAGTTGACACAGACCAGAGCACTAAGAAATGTCTTTCTACTGCAGGAAACAAAACAGTCAGCTGAAAGATTCGGGTTATCATCTCCACTCCCTGGATGGCAAAAAGAGTGAAAGAATGGAAGTGTTTAACAAAAGAAAAGCAAGTGACTACCTAAATCTATCTATGTCACACAGATTCACATTTTACCATGCTAACAATACTCTAAACTCCATCTCAGCACAAACGACTTCCAGGTCACAATCAGCACTGTAACTCAAAACAGCAGACACGTGACTGATGAAAAATCCCAGCATGCAAGCTTGAGCCACAATTCCCTAAAGCTCTCTTCAACATATGTCAACACTGTGGCTGAGATCTGGTTATGGACACAAAGCTAAGTATCTGATAAAACAATTGATGGCTACTAAGACAGAATGAGGTTCCAAAGAATTATACACCAAAAGCAAGCTTGACAGACAAGTCCCCTATATCCTATGCTATGCAGTTTTATTGCCTAACTGACCAAATTTACAGTCAACATAAAAATTTCTTTTTAAAACATAGTTATTTAGGGGCTGGAGAGATGTCTTAGCAGTTAAGGTACTTGCCTGCAAAGCCTAAGGACCCATGTTTGACTCTCCAGATCCTATATAAGCCAGATGCACAAAGTTGAGGCACGTGTAAAGTCACAAATGCCCACTAGGCTACAAATGCCCATTAGGTAGCACAAGCATCTGGAGTTAGATATCAGTGACTGAGGCTCTGACATGCCAATTTTCTTTCTTTCCTCTCTCCCTCTCTCTAAAATAAGATAAAATAATAAAAAATTGATTTATTTACTTGCAAGCAGAAAGAAAGACAGAAAGAATGGGCATGCCAGGGCCTCTAGCCACTAAAATGTGCCACTTTTACTTTCTATTTGATTTTTGTTTTCTGTTCTATTACTTTGCATCATGCCCACCTCTTTTTTGAGGTACACTTTTATTTTGAGTTCTGATTTTCTTGGTGCTTCCTGGAATTTATTCTTGTGCATCTGGGGAACTGAACCCAGATCATTACGCTTTGCAAACAAGCTCCTTAACAGCTGAGCCACCTCTGCAGCCCAACCTGTAAATTTCAGAACTTTAGATAACTACTTCCCTACATGTTAATCAAGACATTATTCTAAGACAAGTATGGTAGCATGTGCCTGTAATCCCAGCTCTCAGCAGTTAAGGCAGGAGAATCTTGAGTCTAAACTGGCCTGCATTACAGAACAAGACTGTCTGAAGAAACAAAAAGCCCTGTCCCCAAAAACAGCAAAACAAAGACATTATTAGACACATAACAAGTAAATCATTCAATGTTTTTTAGAAATTAACCTCAATTACATTTAAGCACACAAAAGAAATTATTTAAGAGTGTGCAGGGAGACAAGGTGGCTGTGAGGAGGCCAGACCCCTTTCCTGGCTCCTCCCACCTCCCTGGGCTGGTTTCCCTGTATGGACAGTGTGCGGGCAAGCACAGCAGCCTGGAGTGAGTAGATTTTTTTGTTTTTTGATTTTCGAGGTAGGGCTTCACACTAGCCCAGGCTGACCTGAAACTCACTATGTAGCCCCAGGATGGCCTCAAACTCAGGGCAGTCCTCCTACCTCTGCCTCTTGAGTGCTGGGAATAAAGGTATGCACCACCATGTCCAGCCCAAAGACCCCTTTCCAGGTTCCTCCAACCACCCTGCTCTGGGTTCCCTGTGCCAGTCTGCACTGGAGGGTGCAGCACTGAGTAAGCATGCCAGATCCCTGTTCTCTTGCTCCTCACAGTCCTTGGGTTCTGGTAGATACCACTGTGCCCTGCCTGGGAAGGCATAGTCCCTGTGTGAGCTGCGAGGGGGGGGGGGGGGACCTGGAACCTGTATGAGCAGTGGAATCACGCCTTTTGCACTGGTATCCTGACTAGCCGCTGGGTACCAACATCCCTGTTCACCTGAGTCACAGGGTGCACAAGCCAATGGACAAAAACTAGCTTCCTCCGCAATAAAATAAAGAGTCTCCCTAAAATGGGAGGACAACAATGCAAAAAAAGGCAACAAAAGTCAGAAAACTGAGATATCTCCACCAGGAATGCCTAGTCCTACAACGAAGCCTCCAATGAAATCAGAGAGAAATCAATAGAAATTCATGCCCAAATTTAAAATATAATAACCAATGAGACCCTGATCCAAAAAATTGCTGAACTGGAAGCAAACCATCAAAGAACCAACAACTATATCAATGAAATTGAACAGAATCATCTCCTAGAGCATCCAGCTTTTAACAGTAGGCTTAACTTAACTGAAGAAAATGTTAGAACCCTCCAAAGAGATATGAATAAACTGAAGGAGAGTCAAGAAATGGAAGATCTCAACAACCAGTTGATCAAGCTTAATGAAGACTTGATCAAATGCAAGAATAAATTCCAGGAAGCACCAAGAAAATCAGAACTCAAATTGAAATCATACCTCAAAAAAAAAGAAGTGGGTATGATACAAAATAGCACAACGGAAAACAAAAATCAAATAGAAATTATAAAAACTTCTCTAGAACCTCTCACCAACAGAGTTACTCATGTGGAAGACAGAACCTCTGACCTGGAAGCCAAGACAGAAGAAACTGACTGGGAGGCCCAAAACATTGCCAAGTTCAAAAAATCAAGTGAACAGAATATGAGGAAACTGTGAGATACCCTAAAATGACCAAACATCCGGGTCATGGGTATACCAGAAGGAGAGGAAATCCAGGCTAGAAGCATAGAGACCATATTCAACAAAATTACTGAAGAAAATTTTCCAACTTTCTCAAAAGAGAGGCCCACCCAGATATAAGAAGCCCACAGAACACTAGACAGGACCAAAGAAGAAACTCTCTAAGACACAACCCAGTTAAAACTCTTAAAAATGAAAACAAAAAGAGAGTATTAAAAGCAGCAAGAGAGAAACAATTCACAACATACAAAGGCAATCCCATCAAAATTACATCAGATTTCTCAATGAGAACCCTGAAAGCCAGAAGAGCCTGGAATGGAACACTTCAAAGACTGAAAAACTATGGCTTCCAACCCAAACTACTCAACCCAGCAAAAGTATCCCTCATAATAGATGGTGAAAAGAAAACTTTCCATGAAAAAAAGTCAACTCTAAACCGGGTGTGGTGGCACAGGCCTTTAATCCCAGCACTCGAGAGGCAGAGGTAGGAGGATCATTGTGAGTTCAAGGCCATCCTGAGACTACATCATGAGTACTAGGTCAGCCTGGGCTAGAGTGAGACCCTACCTTGAAGAAAAAAAAAAAAGTCAACTCTATAATTATATGAACACAAAGCTAAACCTACAGAGAATACTTGAGGGAATACTCCACACAGAGCAGTCAAACGACCAACCTCAAGAGCCAATAAAAAGATCAAAATAACCAAACAGACCAGGCTCAAAACAGCACAAAACACACACACACACACAAAACTCACCAAACCCCATAAAACACCTAATCATGGCAGGGATTAATTAAAGCCTCATAGTAATAATCTTAAATATTAATGGTCTTAACTCACTCATCAAAAGATACAGGTTGTGCCGGGCGTGGTGGCACATGCCTTTAATCCCAGCACTGAGTAGGCAGAGGTAGGAGAATCACTTTGAGTTTGAAGCTACCCTGAGACTACATAGTGATTTCTGGGTTAGAGCAAGACCCTATCTTGAGAAACAAAAAACAAAAAAAAAAAAAAAAAAAAAAAATAGGCATGGTTATCAGGATGGATCCAAAAACTGGACAGTTCTATCTGTTCACCTCACCACTAAAGACAGACTCCTTCTCAGGGTAAACAAGTGGGTGTTGCTATATTAATATCTGATAAAACACACTTCAAACCAAAAGTAATTAAAAGGACAAAGAAGGCCACTTCTTACTCATCAATGGAATGATCCAACATGAGGACATCACAGTCATAAGTATATATACACCACGCACAGGTGTGCCACAGCTTATAAAACAAAATCTACTTGACAACAAAACAGAAATTAATACCAACACCATCATAGACAGAGACTTCAATACTCTATCATCACCAACAGACAGATCATCCAAGCAGAAAACCAACAGGGACATAATAGAGCTCAACAACATCATAGATCAACTAGACCTAACAGATATCTACAGAGCTTTCCACCCCAACTCTACAGAATACACATTCTTCTCAGCTGCCTATGGAACCTTCTCCAAAATTGACCATATTTGACCCCATAAAGCATGCCTTCATAAAGTCAGGAAAATTTAAGTAACTTCTTGCATCATGTTAGATCACAATGCTTTAAAGCTAGAAATTAACAAGAGACACATCAAAAACTTCACCAGGCCCTGGAGACTAAACAACACACTTTTAAACAATGAATGGGTCATGAAGAAATCAAAAAAGAAACGGCAAAATTCCTAGAATTGAATGATAATGAAAACACAACCTACTAAAACTTGGGGCACAAAGCAGGCAGTCATAAGGGGAAAATTCATAGCCCTAAATGTCTTCATTACAAAGATAGTGAGATCCCAAATTAATAACCTAACTGTCCATCTGACTATCCACCTAAATGCACTGGAAAAACAAGAAGAATCCAACACAACGAGCTCCAGATGTCAATAAATAATCAGGATTAGAGCAGAAACTAATGAATTGGAAACTATGAAAAACCATTTTTAAAATCAATGAAACAAAGAGCTTGTTCTGTGAAAAGTAAACAAGATTGACAAACCTCTGATCAAACTGACCAAGCAAAAAAAAAAAAAAAAAAAAACAGACAAGTCTCAAGTTAACAAAATCAGAAATGAAAAGGGGGGAGATCACAACTGACATCAATGAAATTGGAAGAATCATCAGGACAACCTTCCAAAACCTCTACTCTACAAAATTAAATAATCTGGAAGAAATGGATGAATTCCTAGACTCATACCACGGACCAAAACTAAACTCAGAGATTATTCTCTTAAATAAACCTATCACATCCACAGAGATTGAAAAGGTACTCAAAAACCTCCCCAAAAAGAAAAGTCCAGGACCAGATGACTTCTCAGATGAATTTTTTCAATCCTTCATTGAAGATCTGAAACCATATCCAGATAATGATTCCACTTTCCAATGTCAAGTTCCCACTAATCTCTAAATTAGTAATGGTTATGCCATTTAGAAATCTGCTACTGTTTTTCAGATGGGAGCTGGACCTGAGGAGATAAGGGACCCAGTGCACTCCACCCAAGCCCCAGCTGAAACCACGGAGGAATTGGGAAAAAGAGCAAGAGTGCTGCTTAGTGAATCTGATATCAGCACAAGGAAGAAGGAGATAGACACTGAGGACACTCAACACCTACCAAAGCAGAGATCCAGAGGCTCCTAAGTATCTATCACTGAACAGACTTAAAATGCTCCCAGCAAGGCTCAGGGAATTTGGCAGAAGAGGGGACAGAAAGATTGTTAGAGCCACAAGTTGGGACATTTTGCACAGAGACACTGCCTCTCCCCAATAACTGACTGCTGTCCCCATACTGCAAGACCCACAATCCCCATGGGGTTGACCTGCATCCTCAATGAGGAAGGCCTCTTCAGAAAAGGGGCAAGGAGAAGGGAAAGCATGGTCCCAACATGTGTTGTTTACATACTAAATATGTCCACATCTAATAAAAACACACAAAAAGAAATTATTTAAAATTACAATCATTAATAAGACACTGAACAAATAATGAATCATCACTAAGTATAGAAAACTATCAATCAATATATTGACCAACTAAAAAACATTATTTTCCCAATAGAGATATTCTATATGATTTGCTGTGGGGTATACTTTTCATTTATAAAAAGAGTTTGCTTGGATTTCTTCTAGAGCTTAATTTATATTTTGTATTTGTAAAATTATTAACTACAGAATTATCCCCTATTGTAAGTTCAAGCTGGAAGAGAACAATAAATCAGAAACTGAAAAGAATGGTTTACTATTTAAATTTAAAATGCTAAAAAAAAAAAAAAAGCATTCAAAGAGAAGATAGAGACAGAAAAATCAAGCCCACAAATGAAACTTAACTTATAAAAAGCCACTAACAGAAACAGTCACAGATATGGCCATCACTGGTAATAGCATTCCATAGATACCATGAGAACCATGAGAAATGCAGCAGCCTAACAGAGGGATCTGAACTCCTGGGGGAGAGGAAAGGGGGTAGTTACCCATAAAACTAAGTCATTTAGCAACTGGACAGTGTGCTAAAGCACATATAGGTAAAATGTGCACACGTGGATGGGAAGATTCCTAACCAGCCTATCAATTGGCGACCTCCATATATCCAGTGGAAATCTGAAATGCAAGTGAGACATGAAATGGAAGAGGACCTCAAAAAGTTCTGGCAAATCCTCCTCACCCCCCACCCAAAAGGTGACAGGCATTGGAAATACTAGCTTCAAATGCTGTGAGCTGCAGGAGGGTGACGTTGCCTCCCTAGGAATTCTACAGTACCACAAGACAATACATGTAGGTGACACCATCCAGAAAGAATTGCTAAAGATCATAAAAACTGGTAAGACTGAAAACTGTAACTCATAACTAAGCCAAAAAATTCAAATACAATGACTGAGCACTACTTTCATCTTAAGGATAAATATTCCATTGGCATGTAACACTATGCCTCACTAACTGACTGAAGAAAAAGATACTCTGACTCTGGTTGCAACATTATCAACCCTGGGAAAGTTATTGAGGTATAGGACATATTCTGGAAATATTCTATCCCTCCCTCTCGGTCACATTCATTCAGATACTCTCTCCCTCTCCAAAGTTATGAAAAACTTCAAAAGGAAAATATGATTTTATTTTAAAAAATATCAAAAATATGCATGTCAGAAACGTGATAAATTTGTAAAAACACAATCTGTGTAAGCACATAAAATGGTCAGATGCTAGTCCTTCCAAGAGATTTACACAATCAATATCACAGAGAACATACAACACATAGAAGTTCAAAGAAATGGCATGGAATACTTGATAGCCTAATAAAAAATCTGAACCAAAGAGAACAATAAATCCTTCCAAGGCAGGAAAAGAATTATAGAGCATACAATGTAGATTTCCATTCAAAACCCCCTCCTTTCAACTGATCTGGTGGATTCTCTGTGAAATACACATCTGAACTCATTCAGACAAACTGTTCTGAAGAGAATCCAGATCACCGTGTCCTAAGTCCCACAGTACGTGCAGCCTGTAAGACTGCTCCTGCCTAATCACTCTAAATGTTTCACCTTGGCTAAGGCTGCCGCTCAATCAGATCTCACATTTCAGAAGCGAGAGGGCTCCTTATTCTCCATCATTAAGCTCCACAGTGCCAGAACACTATGCAGATGATTATGTGGATCACACTAAACTAATCAGCACTTGATTATACTTAAAAAAGGAACATAAAACAAAAACAGTGTGTTCATGTCTTCATAGACGACCTTTTCTACAAGCCCTTAATAAAAGGCTTCTTCTACCTAGAAATAACAATCAATGTTAGATTATATATATGAAAAATAAACAGAGGTCTACATTGCATATTTGTAATAAAATTACTACATAATTTTATCTGTATAAATACCTACTTTCTAGGATTAGAAATATACAAAAATATGTATTAACCATCTAAAATGGAATATGGCTAGGTAATTTCTAAGTATGAGGTAGTATTTTATGTAAACAGAATGACAGAATAGCACATAGGTGGTATAGTAGTGCCCATAGCTGCCTTCCAAAATGAACAAAATATTTCCTATACAAAAAATGCTAATGTCTACGCCAGACGTGGTGGTGCATGCCTTTAATCCCAGCACGCGGGAGACAGAGGTAGGAGGATCGCTGTAAGTTCGAAGCCACGCTGAGACTTCATAGTGAATTCCAGGTCAGCCTGGGCTAGAGTGAGACTACCTTGAAAAACCAAAAAAAAAAAAAAAAAAAAAAAAGGTCTGGCAAGCTGGCTTAGCAGTTAAGGCGCTTGCCTGCAAAGCCTAAGGACCTATGTTTGACTCTCTAGATCCCACATTAGCCAGACACACATAGGTGAGGCAAGCACAAGGTCACACATGCTCACTAGGTGGCATAAGTGTCTGAAGTTCAATTGTAGTGGCTAAGGCCCTGGCAAAATTTCTCTCTGTCTGTCTCTCTCTCTCTCCCTGTCTCACTCATTCTAAAAAAAAATTTTAAAATAATAAAAAGTTAAGGCAAACCTTGGTGAAAAACAAAACTAAATAAAAGTACTTATGCCACACTAAAGTATGTTATATCATTTTAAAAAGCTTACCATAATATTAGATATTTTAGCTAGGTTTGGAATTGAATAATTCAATCTTTCAAGCTATTATATCATTAACAAAATGCTTTAAAGGGTTTATTTTTATAGTAAGTTTTGTGTTTCATAATATGTCAATACATACTAACATTTATAGTGCTCTAAAATTTGAAAATCCAAAAATTGTCAACAACTAGACTATCAGATAACAAAATTTACCTGCAATGGTAATAAACTACAGCTAAAATAAAGAAAATGTTGGGCTAAAGAGATGGCTCAGCAGTTAAAATGCACTTGCTTGCAAAGCCTAACCACCTGGGTTCAATTCCCCACTACCCATGTAAAGCCAGACACACAAAGTGGAACATGCATATGGAGTTTGTCTGCAGTAACAAAATGCACTGATGCATTCCTTTTCTCTTTTTCTCCTCCCCACTCCCCAACACACCCCACCACAAATAAATATAATTGTTTTTTTTTTCCAAGGTAGGGTCTCACCCTAGTTCAGGCTGACCTGGAATTCACTAAGAAGTCTCAGGGTGGCCTTGAACTCATGGCAATGCTCCTACCTCTGCCTCCCGAGTGCTGGAATGAAAGGTGTGTGCCACCACACCCAGCCAATAAACATATTTTTAAAAGAAAGGAAAATACTGATCAATGTCAGCCCAGAGTTACAACTGGAGACAAATTACAACTGAAGTAATGTCCTTAACTGCAGATGGGAAAGACAAAAGCACAAATGGCAACAATTAACAAATCAAATCTCTCCTACATTATCATTAGGAGCTCACTTGCCTACTTTGAAAGCTTTACTACCAGATCTTTCCCATCAAGATGGTCACATATTACAAAAACTTATATACTAAATAGGTAATGTTTGCCCAGACTACATGATGCACCCAGATGAGTAAAAATCCAGTAATCCAGTGCTTCCCTCATATAGCTGTTCAACTGAGAAGGTCAAAGGAGTACATGAACGATGGCAAGGCAAGGTACGATACAGAGGAGGCGCAAACTACAGAAGGCAACAAAGCATGACGTCCTGACTGATGGAAGAAGTGGTGTTTAAGGAACAGGTAGAATTTCTAACTTAAGAAATAGGGAGTAACAGGGCTGCAGAGATGGCTTAGCAGTTAAGCGCTTGCCTGTGAAGCCTAAGGACCCCAGTCCGAGGCTTGATTCCCCACGTTAGCCAGATGCACAAGGGGGCGCACACGTCTGGAGTTAGTTTGCAGTGGATGGAGCCCTGGCACACCCATTCTCTCTTTCTATCTGCCTCTTTCTCTCTCTGTCACTCTCAAATAAAGAAATAGGGAGTAAAAGAAAACAAAACTATCACTAGTAAAATATGCAACAGGTTCAAGCAACAAAGAGTACCTCCAAGAGCTGGGGAGATGGTCAGTGGTTAAAGGTGCTTGCTTGTAAAGCCCACCAGCCTGGGTTCAATTCCCCAATACCAAAGTAAATCCAGATGCACAAAGTGACACATGCAAGTGGAGTTCATTTGCAGTGGCAAAGGGCTTAGCATGCCCATCTTCTTTCTCTCTCTTCCCTTGCAAATAAATATTTTTTTAAAAAGTGAATTGCTGCAATAATTAAAAACAAAGTAACAGAGTCTGCATGTATAGAAAGAAGCAAGAAAATGCAATAACTAACATTTGTAAAATTATATACACATATACACACATGCAGATATGTATTACAGCTATTTCCCCCATACTGAAAATAAGACATCTTAACACATGTCACTGTATCACATAGTAATAAAAAAAATCAGGGCTGGTGGAGCTGGAGAGATGGTTTAGTGGTTAAGGCATTTGCCTGCAAAGCCGAAGGAACTCAGTTTGATTCCCCGCCAAATGTACAAGGTGGCACATGTGTCTGGAGTTCATTTGCAATGGCTGGAAGCCCCAGTGCTCACTTGTGCTTGCTGACTTGCACACGCTCTCTCTCCCTCTCTCTCTCTAATAAATAAATAAATAAATATCAGGGCTGGAGAGTTGGCTAAGTGGTTAAGGTGTCTGACAGCAAAGCCTAATGACCTGGGTTCAATTATCTAGTACCCACATAAAGCCAGATACACAAAGTGGCACATCCATCTGGAGTTCACTTGCAGTGGCTGTAGGCCCTGGTTCGCTCACTTGCGCGCGCGCGCGCTCTCTCTCTCTCTCTCTCTCTCTCTCTCTCTCTCTCTCTCTCTCTCTCTCTCTCTCTCTTTTCTTCTCCTCCTGCTTGTTTCTCTCTGACTGCAAATAAATAAATACTAATAATAAATCAATAAACTGCTCAGATGGTAACAGTTGTTGCCTTACAAGTATGAGGCTGAATTTGATCCTTATAACCTATGGGGGGAACAGGGAAAAAGTTCAGAGGTATGAGAACCCTAGTTCAATCCCAGAACCCCTATGTTTAAAATGCAAGTTCCAGGGCTGGAGAGATGGCGTAGCGGTTAAGCGCTTGCCTGTGAAGCCTAAGGACCCCGGTTCGAGGCTCGGTTCCCCAGGTCCCACGTTAGCCAGATGCACAAGGGGGCGCACGCGTCTGGAGTTCGTTTGCAGAGGCTGGAAGCCCTGACGCGCCCATTCTCTCTCTCTCTCTGCCTCTATCTGTCTTTCTCTCTGTGTCTGTCGCTCTCAAATAAATAAATAAAAATTTTTAAAAAAATTTATTTAAAATGCAAGTTCCAGGTGTGGTGGCACATGCCTGTAATTCCAGCCCAGAGGAGATGGAGACCTTGGAGCCCAACCAAGTCTAGTCTACAACTACAAGCTTTGTCAGATTGGCCACCATCATGAAAACAAATGATCATAAATGTTGGCGGGGATGTGGAAAAAAAGGAACCCTTCTGCACTGCTGGTGGGAATGCAATCTGGTCCAGCCATTGTGGAAAACAGTGTGGAGGTTCCTAAAGCAGCTAGAGATTGATCTACCATATGACCCAGCTATAGCACTCCTAGGCATATATCCAAAGGACTCATCTCATTTCCTTAGAAGTACATGCTCAACCATGTTTATTGCTGCTCAATTTATAATAGCTGGGAAATGGACAGCCTAGATGTCCCTCAACAGATGAGTGGATAATGAAGATGTGGTACATTTATACAATGGAGTTCTACTCAGCGGTAAAGAAAAATGAAGTTATGAAATTTGCAGAAAAATGGATGGACCTGGAAAGTATTATACTAAGTCAGGTAACCCAGGCCCAGAAAGCCAAGCGCCACATGTTCTCTCTCATATGGGGATCCTAGCTACAGATGACTGGGCTTCTGTGTGAGAATGAAAATACTTAGTAGCAGAGGCCAGTAAGTTGAAAAGGAGACATAAAGGGTGGAGAAAGGAAGGGAGGAGGATACTTAATAGGTTGATGTTGTATACATGTAATTACAATGATTGTAATGGGGAGGTAATATGATTGAGAATGGAATTTCAAACGGGAAAGTGTGGGGGTGGGGAGGGAGGGAATTACCATGGGATATATTTTATAATCATGGAAAATGTTAATAAAAATTTAAAAAAAAAACTTTTAAGTAGATGATGCTGAGGTTTTCTTGTCCTCTAGCCTCCACTCACATGCTCACATGCTCATATGCACATGAACAAGCATACACAACACATATACATGCAGCATAAGTACTCAGGATTCTCTTAACCAAGCAAGATTGTTGTTTTAGGAAGGTGGTGCACAACAAAGAAGTTATCTGACTGTCTCAAGGCTGATTTTTTTTCCAGCAGGCTTAACACAAGAGGTTGCATAAAAAAATTTCCTAAGACTATGTTTCCATTGTGATCATCTCTGTGATAAAGCTATATGAACAGACATAGGCAAAGTACATTGTGAATGGATATGAATAAAAATAACCATAGGAGAAATGTGAATGAACATTTTTGATTTAGCCAAGCTACTTCTCCCAATGGAAAAACAAAAGGTTTATGAGAACAGAGGATTCAAATCCATAAAACAATTTATAACCTCAAATAAAAGATGCTATAAAAACATTTCCAGTATGTTTATGATTTTTAAGAAACTAAATTGTCACTTTATAAAGCAATTTTCCACTAAGGGCTTATCTAAGGGAATATATCCAGATTTATGAAAAAATAAAGGCTACAAATTTTGCATTTAATTACTGCTTTCAAATTATCCAAAATGTCATACTAATTGAACATAAATATCAACCCAAGTTCAACACTTTCAATTCCATTCATTTTAGAACTTATGACAGCTTAACAATTCCCCTCACCACAATTAAACTCAATAGTCTCTTTAATTCTTAAAATGTAACCTAATTTTCAAACCCACTGAACAGCTTTAAAACTCATAATCATCCATAATAGGTATGTAAAGTCTTTACTTCATAGGTGAGGCTTCAAAGATGCAGAAAACTTGTAGAATAAACACAGGCACCACCACCCCCCATCTTTCCATACTTAGCTTGTTAGACCACAGTTCATACTGTAATCCTTCACTATCTACCTGGATGGCAAACTAAAGAGAGAGAGAAAGGGAGAGAGTGTATTGAGAGGGGAATGGGGAAATATTGTTGTAAAGGATGAATTTACTGGGAATTTTTGTTTTCCTTTCTCTATTATTTGATTGTTCTTTTTTTTTTTTTTTAAGCATTTCATTAGTCTCGACATCAAGACAAGAAAAAGACATTGTTACAACAAATCTCAAAACCGGAAGCCATAATCTTGCACAGTTAACATCACATTAGAGCTCTAATTGAAAGGGAAAAATGTTTAGCCACCAGAAACCACATAGAGCTAAAAGGAAGAACAAAATGAGACATTTTCAACATTAATCAGTATTATTAAAGTCATAAACCACCCAGTACATATGGGTTTTATCTGTTTTCAAATGAAACAATTCAAAATCTATTTCAATGCCACAGATTCCTAAAACCATGTACCCCATAAGTTTATAATGAAATGCCAGATGTCTGATTGCATGGGGAAATGGCAGGTTTTCTTAATATCCCACTAGAACAACAATACTAATCCATCAAAGGGAGCAGGCTCAAGAGTTTCTGTTTATGTTTTAAATACAACACAGCTTTTAATGCCTGCCCTGGTTTTCTTCAGGTTTTCAGTGCCATCTAGTGGAATATTGGGTGAGGTTACAATTTCAAAGGTTTCAACAAAATGGTTCATGGAAAATTTTTACAAAAGGTTATTTTATGACATTATTATTTTATGGCATTATTTTAATCCAGATTTACAACAAAAATGGGATGATAAAAAATTATGTATTTTAATCATTTTCTATGCAAAAAGCAGATCTTAAACAACATCACGAATAAAAATGAGTTATAATCACAGAAATGTACTGAGTTGACACAAGTTAACATCACAAAAGCACCCACCATAAATTTCATATTTAATCTTTTACCATATAGTTATGTTTATTTCTTTTATTCTAAAGTTGATATGTCAACCAAGGTCCAGGATTTTTTAATGTTTTTCTTAAAATTGTTACATGAAAAACATTAAGTACAATAACATTGGAAGTATCACATTTTTAAGCTATCATTAAAACAACTCTCAACCTCAGTGAACAACATTAAGCTGTTTGCCACTAGGCTGTCCATTCAGAGGCTAACAGTAGAGAAAAGACACACCACAAACTGAGACAGACAGAAAGATCTAGTGTGTTTTTTGGTTTTCTTTCCATTTTTAACATCTCATCAGACCTTCCATCCTAAAGGAAGAAATAACACCTATTCTAACAAAACATCACTCCATTTTCAGTCTTGGGGTTTTCCCAAATTCTTTCCCCTTCCACATCGAATGAAACTCATTCTCAGACTCTACTTTCAAAATGTTTCTCAAATTCAACACTTGTCCATTTCCTGTACCTCACGTAGGTCTCCAGTCTGTGTAATAAACCAACAAGTGCATCATAATCACTCTTAAATTAATCACCAACTCTAGAAGACCCACTGTACACTGGCACCTACTCCTGACCCTTCCTGGCCACACTGTCACCACACACACCATCTAAGCATACTCACTCATACTGCTCTGCAGTTACCCAGGCTCACTTGTCCTTCTCACTTGGGCTGAGGAAGGAAGAGAGTCTTGTACCTCTCTAGCTTTAAACAGTAACTACTTGGCTCTGTCAAAGTAAAGTGGGATATTTGAACGACCATCCATGATTTGGAATCAAATGAGGGATAAGGGGCTAGAGAGAGGGCTTGGCAGTTAAGGCACTTGCCTGCAAAGCCTAAGGACCCATGTTCAACTCCCCAGATCCCACATAAGCCAGACACACAAGGTGACACATGTGCAAGGCTGTACATGCGCACAAGGTACCTCTGTGTCTGGAGGTGGATTACAGTGGCTGGAGGCCCTAGCGCACCAATATTTTTGCACTCTCTCTCTCTCTTGCTCACTCTCTCTTTCATAAAAAAGAGGGTTACGAATCTCAAAACACAAGAAACCTGCAGAAGTACAATTTTCTTAATGGTTACAAAGAACAAAGAAAAATTAAAGACACCAAATAAAAACGTAAATGATTTTGTAGATCAACAGCTAGAATCTCCCTGGGTATCCATGCAGAAGATTCCTGTCCTCAATTATACCCAATCCTAAACTGAAGCTTTTATTCCAATCAACAAAGCTAGAACATCTAACTAATCATGAGCCCTGAGGCTTCTTCAGTCTAATACAGATACCAATACATCTACCCTCTAAAATACTGCTCCATCATTCTTTTCAATGTCTATTTCTTACATCATATTTCTCCTAACATTCCACTATAGAAAATATAAACTCGGGCTGGAGAGATGGCTTAGCGGTTAAGTGCTTGCCTGTGAAGCCTAAGTACCCTGCTTTGAGGCTTTATTTCCCAGGTCCCACGTTAGCCAGATGCACAAGGAGGTGCACGCATCTGGAGTTCGTTTGCAGTGGCTGGAAGCCCTGGCGCGCCCATTCTCTCTCTCTCCCTCTATCTGTCTTTCTCCCTGTGTCTGTCGCTCTCAAATAAATAAATAAAAATTGAACAACAACAACAAAAAAGAAAATATAAACTTTACAGCTAAAAGGGCTCTGAAATAGCATGGAGTCAAGTTATCTCTTTTCAGGACACTTAAGTCTCTCAACTGATCCCAGCACACTTCCCACATATTGGTAAAGCTCGCGAAACCAGACTCCATAACTTTTCACAGATACTAAAAAGTCAAGCCAACCCCATTTATCCTATTTCACAGGAATATTTTAAATTCTAGAAAATGTTCTCCCTAAACCCTGCGAATATCATATAACAGCAATGATTCAGTATAGCAAAGTATTTAATAAATACTGGGAGAACAGATAAATGAATAAAAACAAAATAATTTCTTATATTTAGAGCAGTGTAGTCTCAAATTTTCACTGTGACTGAAACTTCCTTTGATCCTTCACCCTGTATTTTTCTTTCATGAAAAATAAACATCATGTAACTTAATCATGTAATAGTATGTACAGTTGAGTCTTATTTATACTTGTGAGTTAATTAGCCCAAAACTTCAACTTTAATCTTCAAAGGCTAAAAGTGCCTAAGACAGTATCAACATCTGTGCCCTTTTTGGGTTTCTAATATGCAGCCATTTTAGAAGCAGTATAGAAAGTGTTTTAAGTCTGGATGGAGAAATGTAAACTCTGAATATTGATATTCACACTTTTTTTCAGGGCTCAACAAATATTCTCTTACAGTCCTAATTAGATCAACAACTAGTAATTCTGTAACTACTATAATTATTAGTCTTAATTCTTCTTTCCTTTTTTTTTTTTTGTTTTTTGTTTTTTCAAGATAAGGTCTCACTCTAGCTCAGACTGACTTGGAATTCACTATGTAGTCTTAGGGTGGCCTCGAACTCACAGCAATTCTCCTACCTCTGCCTCCTGAGTGCCAGGATTAAAGATGTGCGCCACCATGCCTGGCCTTCTTAATTCTTCTTAATTTTTATAATCAAGTTAAGTGGAAACATATTCATATTTAAATAGGTAACATATTGAGTCAGTAGATACTATCTGATTACTTATATCTTATCTCTGCATGAAAACCCCCCTTACTTGAAAACTAACAGAACCTATTTCCAAATGGATTTTTTTATTATTATTATTATTATTATTATTATTATTATGGTTTTTTTTTTTTCAAGGAAGGGTCTTGCTGTAGCCCAGGCTGATCACTGTGTAGTCTCAGGGCACCCGTAAAGTCACAATGATCCTCCTACTTCCACCTCCAAAGTGCTAGGATTAAAGACATGCACCATCACGTCAGGCCCAAGTGGAACTTTTCCATTTCATCCAAAAAAATAAAAGCTGAGCCGGGCGTGGTGGCGCACACCTTTAATCCCAGCACTCGGGAGGCAGAGGTAGGAGGATCACGGAGAGTTCAAGGCCACCCTAAGACTACATAGTGAATTCCAGGTCAGCCTGCGCCAGTGAGACCCTACCTCGAAAAACCAAAAAAATAAAAATAAATTAAAAAAAAAAGCTACTAGTAAATCTGAAATTTTTCTAGACTAACTCCTATATTTCCCATTTCTCCATTCTTGTGTTCATGTTTCCATTTTATATTTATTGTACTATTTTATCCATCAAAATTCCAATTCTCAATCTATAAATTACCACTGGACTTATGTTTACCCTCATAATAGGGCACAATGTCATCTTGTACCATACAGTTTCTAAGGATACTCCCACTCCACTCAGTATTTATATAGTTTATATATTTATATAGTATTTATATATTTCTTAAAAATAGGGTTGGAGACATGGCTCAGTATCTAAAAGTGCTTGTCAAGCCTGAAAGCCCAACAATCCAGGTTCAATTCCCCAGTACCCATTAAAACCAGATGCACAAAGCAGCACAAGTATCCGAAGTTAGTTTGCAGTGGCAGGAGGCTCTGGCTCGCTCACGCTCTCGCGCTCTCTCTCTCTCTCCCCCACCCCCTTCTCTTTCAAATAAAAATAACAAATTTTTTTTTAAATGAAAACAATATCCTCTGGTATGCTAAACTTATCTACATGCCCTTCTGCAGTTCTGCTTACTGAACTTAACCATTACGGAATCTGCCAGTACACAAACATTTTAACTTAATCAACAAGCCATATCAAGTGATTCACCCTAATAAACACACACATACACACACACACACACACACACACACACACACACACTTTTTTTTCTAGACGCTTCCAATATATCACATCTCAAAGTAATCTGTTTCTTTCTTGAATTGAGATAAATCTCAACTACTTCTTCTAATTTAGAAAGATATACCAAAGAAGGGAGGGAAGGAGTGTAAAGATGGCTCAGTGAATAAAGTTCTTGCCACACAAGCATCTGTAATTCAGGCCTGTCTACAGTGAGAAGGGGAGAAACAGGACAATCTCCTGGAAGATGGCAGGTAAGATCGTCTGATGAACACAGTGATGAACAATGAGAGATACTGCCTCAAGCAAAAGGCAAGGGCTCACACTGGAAGCTGTCCTCTGACCTCCACATGCACATCATGACATATACACACACAAAAGAAAAGTAAAAGCAGAGGAAGGAATTGAAAGGAAGGGGTGGAGCAGGAAATAGGGAGAAGGGAAGAGAGAAGGGAAGGGAGAAAGGGAAAGGGAGAATGGAAGGGGGAGGGGAGGAGAGAGCAAGGGAGAAGAAAGGGAAAGCAGAAGGGAAGAGAGGAGAAAAGGGAGAAGAGAAAGGAGAAGGGAAGGGAAATGAAAAAGAAGGGAAGGGGGAAGGGAAGGGAGGGGAAGGGGCAAGGGAAGAGGAAGGGGAAAATGAAGGGAAGGGGGAAGGGAAAGGGAGGGGGAATGGGGAAGGGAGGGGAGGGGGAGGGGAAGGGAGGAGAAGGGAAGGGGAAATGAGGAAGAAAAGGGAGAAGGGAAGGGGGAAAGAGGAAGGGGAAAGGAAGAGGAGGGGGGAAGGGAAGAGAAAGGGGGAAGGGGGAAAGGGGAAGAGGGAAAGGGGAAGGAAAGGGAGAAAGGGGAAGGAAAGGAGATAGGGGAAGGGAAGGGGAAGGAAAGGGGAGGGGGAATGAGGAAGGAAAGTGGAAAGAGGAAGGGAAGGGAAAGGGAAGGGAAAAGGGGAAGGAAAGGGAAAGGGGGAATGGGGAAGGGAAGGGAAAGGAAGGAGGAATGGGGAAGGGAAGGGAGAAGGAGGAAGGGGGAAGAGGAAGGGAAGGGGGAAGGAGGAAAGGGGAAGGGAAGGAGGAAGGGAAGGAGGAAGGGAAGGGAAATTAACCCATTTATGAAGTGCAGAGATACGTTTTTGCCCATTTTTTAATGTTCTCACTTTATACTGATGAGAGAGGAGATGCTATTAAATGATGTTAATATTTAAGTTTCTCCATACAAATGTTTATTTTTTTATTGATTTATTTAAGAAAGAGAAAGAGAGGAGGGAGAGCAAAAGTGAGAATGAGTATGCTGGACCTCCTGCCACTGCAAACAAACTTCAGCCAGACGCATGCACTACTTTGTGCATCTAGATTTACGTGGATACTGGGGTATTTAAACTGGACTGTCAAACTTTGGAAGCAGCACCTTTGACTACTGAGTTATCTTTCCTGCCCCATACAAGCATTTAAACTGCTCAAGCAATTATACTGAATATTAAATACTGTTTCTATTAAGTACAAAAATATCCATCTTGGGGGCTGGAGAGATGGTTCAGTGCTTAAAGGCCCTTGTTTGCAAAGCCTGATGGTCTGTATTTGAATCCCCAGTACTATGTAAAGCCAGGTGCACAAAGCAGAGCAGGCATCTAGAGTTCACTTACAGTGGCAGGAGGCTCTGCTGTGCTCATATGCTCTCTCCCCACCAGCATATATGAATAAATAAAATGTATTTTTAAATCCATCTTGGGCTGGAGAGATTTCTTAGTGGTTAAAGGTGCTGGTTTACAAAACCTGATGGCCTGGGTTCAGTTCCCCAGTACCCATGTAAAGCCAGGTGTGCAAACTGGCGCATGGATCTGGAGTTCATTTGCTGAGGCAAGAGGTCCTAGAGCACCCATACTTATTCTCATTTACATTCATATTCTCTCCCCCACCTCTCTCTCTCTCTCTCTCCCTCTCTCCTTTGTGAATAAATAAGCAAAAATATATTTTTAAATATCCATCTTAACCAACCACTGGATAGCTTGCTTATTAAACTCTGTAATATACTGGGAATATTTTCTACTTATATGTATTACTAAGTTTATAATACAAGCTTCAAAATAATTTCTAGAAAATAAGCTTCTATTTTTTTGTCTTTTTTTCCAAATTTTTATTAACAACTTCCATGATTATAAAAAATATCCCATGGTAATACCCTCCCTCCCCCGCCACTTTCCCCGTTGAAACTCCATTATCCATCATATCCCCTCCCCTTCTCAATCTAAGCTTCTATTTGTAAAACAGTAAGAGGAGCTATACTTATACTTCATGTAAAAGAACCCCAGATTCACTAGGTTTGCCTCATCACCATTTTCCTTCACAGTAGTTGTCACTATGTGCAGTCACCCTGCTTACTGCCTGCCTGCTCCCTATCCAAAAGTGAGTAACCACAGTAGAGTGTCAGCTCTGGGGAAAGACTGCTGTCTTTCCATTGCTGTACCACCAGTACCAGCAGCACAGAATTGAAGCTTCAGAATTTTGTTGAAAATGCGGAGAATAGAAGGACATGTGAATCTTCACAATGCTGGTGGTTTGGGAGATGTTTTTGCTCAGGGACCTTTTCCTGTTTAGCATATTTTCTGTTTACCAATTCAGCTACATGTAAACTAGTCAGCTTACTGGACAGATCTTGTTTCCACCTTCCCAGCACTGGGATTACAGGTACATGCCACCACAACCAACATTTACATGGGTTCTGAGGATCTGAACCCAGGTCCTAATGCTTGCCTGGCAAGCACTTAACCAATGAGCCATCTCCCAGCTCCAGAAAAATCATTTTAAAACAATCATTTCAAATTAATATCTTCCATTTGTCAAAATGTTTTCACTAATTTAAAAAACAACTGAAGGTAATGTTTTTGAGGACATCAAATTTCAGGGGACCAGAACAAGCTGCACACTCACTGAAAATCAAACTTATAAAAATACGTCATTTAATATATGTGAGATGAGTATAAAAGCCCAAGTTGTAAATTTGTTATACCAAGCCACACTGTGTGGGGAACTGCTGAATGGAGCCTTCTTACTGCTGACCTCAGTGCTGCCTGCAAATCCAGTCCCCAGAAAACTCAACCCCTGACTGGAGCTTTTTTTGTCACAAGGTTCTGGAAGGAAGAACCGCCAGGGCTCAAAGCCCACGGAAAAGGCAGCTGCTCTGCTGGTCCTCCTATCGCTTGTGGTGTCACCAAGGAGAACACGGCCTGAGGGGCTCGCAAGCCAGGCACAGCTACAGCACTAACACCACTTCTCTTCCAGACACTCCACAACCTATGTATCTTGACTTCTCAGTATGTGCCACAAATACCAGCGTCCAGACACAATCTTCACCCAAGCCATTTGCATTTGCTGACTTTGTGATCCTAGACAGTGAACTCTAGTCAGGGCCAGTAATCTCAAAAGAACACAGAAGGACCATAAAAAGACTGTAATAAGTCCACTGCCATTTCACTGGAAAAACATCAAGGCCCTGGACTTAAAGACAACAGAAAGCTCTTCTTGAGGTACTCCTGTGTTTTCTAATCAGACTCATTCATCAGTAGACACGGATTCTGGAACAAATAACACAATCAAACCCCACAGTACATGATCCATAATTCTCGGCTGTATACATTCAATACTGTAAAAAACCACCAGGTTTGAAATGCCTCAGCAAGTTTTTGTCTGAACCACTTCATACAAAAGGAATGTTTAGTTTTTATTGTACTTAGAATATTTTGGTCTGGTCTAAGAGAATAAGATAACCAGTAAATGCAATGTTCACTTCAAGAAAGAAGGTGTCCCAAAGAAATGCGAATCATCCCCCTGAGCAAATGACACTGAGGTATAAAGAGGGACCTTGTACTCTGAAGCATGAAAGGACATATGTATTATGATGCCAGGCATAAAACACAGCTAGTACTTTCAGATATATTCCTCAAATTAAAACTGCTAAGAGCAGACACTGAGAAGTGCCAGCCTTTATGGTGGAGCTGCCATTCACACCACAGCTCTGAGCAGCAGCACTTCAGAGAGACAGCAGGGGTTAGCACTGGTTAATAATGCTCCTGGGGGAAGCCAGCTAGCTTTCAAGTAGTATTATTAAACTTGTAAAATGAGACATTCACCTGACTAATATGGGATTAAAAGTTGAAATATATCCAATTTAGTATAAGTTGTTCTAGCTGCCTGTTTAAAATCTCTGCTCAAAATGAAAACATAATTAATGCTTTGGGGCTCAGAATGTTACAACTTAAATAGTTGTAAATTATTTTACCTCACGTCTTCAAATTTCAGCAAATAAATTATATACACATATATTTGTCTTCAGAATAAGAATTTAATAATAATATACTTGAAATTTATCAATTTTTCATGCCTTCCTTTACTCTACTGAGACATAATGCATCCTAGTTTAGTAACACAAGCAAAACTATACTCACTACCTAGCATACTATATAAATTTACCCAGCTTATCATAACAGCCACCTGCTATGGGAAAGCAGAGCTTCTATAAATCAATTATCATCCAGAGGCAGTAAGATTTCCCTAAGGTGATGAAAAGTCACACCACACATGTAAATCAATACCTTTCCAGGGACCCGAAGACTCTCAATGGCACCAAGATCACTGAGGCTCTCTGGAGGACTTTTCAGACCCTTCAAAAAAGAATGATATAGAATTTTAATTGTGCTAAAGGACTATGAGAGTATAGAACATACCTGGTGAAACACATTTAAATCAAAAGGTTTCTTACTTCAAAATACAAATAACATACATTTTAATAATATTCATTACTTAATATACTTAGAACTACCTATAAAATCAAGTGAGAACATACTTTAAGTATTTTTAAATGAAAGAGATTCTATGGTATTTTCATAATCAAAAGTGGAAGTCTAATTTAAGCATAAATTTACAGACAACAAAAAGGAAGCTTGGATTATAGAGCTTTCCATAAATTTTATCATTAGCAAATTCACCTGGAAAAGGGGTCCAAGTCATAGCATTTTGATTCACAATACACTCTACTAAGAAACTGGGATAACTCAAGATTTTTAGATTATTCTAATTGCTTAATTAAAACATAAGTTTGTTTTTTTTTTTTTTTTTTGAGGCAAGCCCAACAGACTGGCCTTTGTGTGTGTGTGTGTGTATGTGAGAGAGAGAGAGAGAGAGAGAGAGAGACCGGGGGGGGGGGGGGCTGCGCTAGAGCCAGAGCAAGAGAGAGAGAATTGGCACTCCAGGGCCTCCAGCCACTGTAATCAAACTCTAAACGCTTGTACCACCTTGGGCACACATACAACCTTGCACGTACATGCAACCTTGTGCACTTGCGTCACCTTGTGCATCTGGCTTACATAGGACCTAGAGAGTCAAACATGGGTCCTTAAACTTCACAGGTGAGTACCTTAACCACTAAACCATCTCTCCAGCCCAATTATATCCTTCATTTTCCCTGGTTACTTCTCAGTAATGGAGCCAGTTAATACAATCTAGGTTAAGATTTATCCCATGCCTTACTGTTTTCTACCTGTTCTTGAGCTTTGTGATCCCTGTACTTTCTATACACACATCACTGATGGACTCTGAAAACCTTGTGTTTATAGTGAAAACTAAGACACAAAGAAGGCAGCTACTTAAACTTTCTTGAAAAGTCTTGTCCTGGGCTGGAGAGATGGCTTAGTGATTAAGTGCTTGCCGGTGAAGCCTAAGGACCCCAGTTCAAGGCTCAATTTCCCAGGACCCACGTTAGCCAGATGCACAAGGGGCACACGCGTCTGGAGTTCGTTTGCAGCGGCTGGAGGCCCTGGCATGCCCATTCTCTCTCTCTGTCTATCTCCCTCTTTCTCACTCTCTCTCTCTCTCTCTCTGTGTCACTCTCAAATAAATAAATAAAAATGAACAAAAACATTTAAAAATAGCTTTGTCCTAAAAGTAAGCTATTCAAAGAATTCATATTACTCTTTGGGCAAAAGTGGCACATTACTGTGATGACAAAATCAATGACCGAGTCAGGTTGTCCTTTTGGTGCTTCATATTGACCCTTTGGGGTCCTTAGTCACCAAATACATGATATGCTGATAATAATTGCAACTCAGAACTTGCTTTCCTAAAACTCATAAAGCATGTTTATTTTCCCCATGGTTTAAAATACAGTCAAATCTATAGTTTAGGACTTTTTACTACCAGTATCCCAAATTACCTAATCCACTCCTACCCACCCTTCTTTTCCTATTTTCTTTCTTGGTCTTCCCTCATCACACACACTAAGAAATTAGAAGCCAACATACCACTTTTCCAATTATATCCTCCATGACATCTTTCTAGATCTCTTCCAAGAAACACAGAATTTCTCATTGTAACTGTCAATGTTACACAAGAAATATTTTAAAGATTCCTGGGCCTTACCACAGACCAAATGAATAGGTATTACTGGAGTAGGATCAGGGCTTTGCATTTTAACTAGTACCCAGTGACTCACAAGTTCACTAATACTTCAAGAACAAAGTTAAACATTTTCAATTCAAAGCAGTGAAGCAATAAATTCTAAATAGTTCTCTCTCTCTCTCTCTCTCTCTCTCTCTCTCTCTCTCTCTCTCTGAGTGAGTGTGTGTGTGTGTGTGTGAGACAGAGAGAGAGAGAGACAGACAGACAGACAGACAGAGACTGTAAATCCCAAGGGAATGGAGAGACCAAGTATAATTTGCCTCTATTGCCCAATGGCTCACAAAGTTCCTGGAATGAAGTATAAGCAGCAAAAAAATGAAGTAATTACTGGGTAGAAGTTGCTAGTCAAGCTCCAATCTCCAACTAATTAGCACTTAATTCTCATGGGAACACACAACTAACTGCAGAGTGAGGTTTCCAGGAAAGCTTGCTATAAGAAAAAAAAAAAGTTTACTACAGTCTAATGTGTCATACAATGAGAGTGGGGAGGGGAATCCTGTTACAAATCTTGGGCTGTTTGTTCTTCCTAGTCTGGTTCTGCCCAATAGTCAATATGAAGGCACAGCAGCAAAAAATTCCACATACATCTATTACATATATACTATGCACACACATACAAATACATGTGCACGATGCACACATACACATATATATACACTATGTGCACAAACATGTACATACACATACATATACATGTATTACATACACACTATGCACACCAATACATATACACTATGTACACACACATACATGTATTACATATACACTCACTATGCACACATATTCATATTCACTATGCACACATATATACATTACATGTATTACATACACACTGTGCACACACATATACACTACACACACATACATACATATACTTGTATTACTTACACACTATGCACACACATACATATACACTATGTGCATACACATACATACACATGTATTACATATACACTCTGCACACACATATACACTATGCACACATACATACATATACATGTATTACATACACACTATGCACCCACATACTGTGGTGGCTTGATTCAGGTATTCTCCCATAAACTTAGGTGTTCTGAATACTAGGTTCCCAGCTGATGGAGATTTGGGAACTAACACTTCGTGGAGGCAGTGCATTGTTCAGGGCAGGCTTATGGGTATCATAGCCAGTTGCCCCTTGCCAATATTTGGCACACTCTCCTGTTCACCTGATGTTGGCCAGGGGGTGATGTCTACCCTCTTGCAATCATTATCCCCTGCCTTCATGGAGCTTCCCTCTCGAGTCTGTAAGCCAAAATAAACCTCTTTTACCACAAGCTGCTCTTGGCCAGGTGATTTCTGCCAGCAATGCAAACCTGACTGCAACACAAACATATACATGTATTACATATACACTATGCACACACATATACATATACATGTATCGCATATAGACTATGCACACATACACATACACACATATACATATACATACATATACACATATACAGGTGAAGAGTCAAAATAGTATCAGCTACACCGCAAATATTATCTACATCTTAACCATTATTCTTAGCATTATTTGATCACAGAGAAATGTGTTTCTTGGTCAAAATAGGAATGAAGAAATACACAAATATCTCAAAATACATCTGACACTAAACTGTAGTTTAGAATGACAGATCCTTAGCCCTTTCATTATTAGCACTTCATTGTTTTCACCATCTATATGCCATTAAGTTTTATTAGCGACTTGGATCCTGCCCATAAAGTCAAACACATTAAACTAAGTCCCTACTTTTTTTTCCCCCTCTACTCAAATGTCTAAGCAGTCTTCAAATTAACAAATCTAAAAGCTCTTTCCCCTCAAAGCATTCTTCCTCTATCTCAAAAAATGCCAATTCTATTTTCCCAATTATGGGATAAAACCATTCATCATACTTCACTTTTCCTCACAGTCCCAATCTAATCATCCAGGAAATCCTCTCAGCTCCACACAACATAGCCACAATCCAACCTCTAGATAACACCACACTCTTTCTCATCTGCATTACGGCAAAACCCTTTAGGATCTATTTTTGCTCTTTTTTTTCCTCTTCAGTTTATTCCTAAAACAGAGCAAAATGGTCTTTCTGGGCTGTTATGTCAGAATATATCACTTCTCTGCTTGCCATTTCACTCAGAATAAAAGTCACACACTGCTATGACCTATAAGATTCCTTCTATGTGATCCAGCTTCCTGTCCTCAGCTCTATGTCTCACCTTTACCTCATCTCCTGAGACTTTTTTCCTCATTACATCCCACCTATACTGGTCCCCTGATGTTAAATGTGTGTGTGTCTGCTTCAGAGCACCAGCATTCACTTTTCGGCCCACTGGTACCCACCTGACTCCCCCTATCACCACTGAGATTTTTCATGACCACCCTACCTTAAGATATAAATGACCCCATAATGCCAAACTACAGAGGGATCTGCATCCTCAATAGACGTTCATCACTAGGTCTGCCTTGGCACTTGTTTATTCTAGGCACTGCTTCATCTCCCAGACTTAGAACAGTGCCTGGCACGCAGTGGTCAATTCAATTTGTTGAGTGATCTGAAAGAACAGGGCTAGTATAATCGAGAATGCTGAGCAGATGAACAGCAGACCTCATCTAAGTGAAATGAACTAAGAAAGCTCATCCTACCCTTCTCATCTTTTGCAAAGAAATATCAAAGATGGCCAAAATGAAGAAATAAAATCTATATTTCACAGGCCAAAATTTAATATCTCTTTATGATACTTATTGGCATAATAATCAAATATTAAGCATATACAATGAGGATGACTAAAAAACTGTATAAAACTTCTAATCATAACTTACTCTTTTACACAATATATTTCCAGCTTCTCATACGTGTTAAGATATTTTTCCCATTCCAATTACACCCAGATAGGACCCATTCAAGATCAAGAAGCATCTGACTGAAGCTAAAGATCTCAGCGTTTTCAGCACACTTGCATTACATTTCCAAACATTACAAACTTATTACCAGCAGTCTCTGTAGCTTTGTGGTTCATAGAGACACAAAATCACACCACCAAAGCTGCTGTACATCTATAGCAATGTAGGCAACAAGCAGGAAACATAGCTGATGAACACAAATCCAAATGTAGGAGTCCAGGCAGTTTATTGGTGGTATAATGTCCAAAAGTGCAGATTGTTTTAAAAGTCAAACAAGCAAATAACAAAACCAGCATTAAATTAGTTCTTGGATTTCTGCAGCAGTCAGCTTTCAGTCTTCCTTCCTCTCCTCTTATCTCAGGATGGAGCAACAATCCAAACTCTCAAGTGAGAAGTAGCAGGAAGCATGGCACCAGAGTCTAGCAAATGTGAAGGTCTGCTAAATGTAACAACTCACTTACTTGATTAGTTGATTCTCTTTATTACTCCAAACATTTTTCTATTTTCATGACACCAACAACAAAACCTGACAAAAACAAAATCATCCTGCAAGGATCATTTGTGTAACTCCACAAATAATCTGTAGTCTGTCCTGATAGTTCTAAAATTCTGTATTCTCAAATAAATAAATTTGATTTGAAATTTGTGACCTCTTTCATCAAGAAAAAAACACAAGTGAAACTTTGATTAAAGGATTATTTTCCACATTCTCCAAACTTCTCTAAGCCACACTGACTTAAAACGGTAAAATGAATGGTGCTTATTTTATTTTGTATAAAATAATAAGGGCTGGAGAGACAGCTTAGCAGTTAAGGTGTTTTTCTGCAAAACCAAAGGATCCCGGCTCAACTCTCCAGCACCCATGTAAGCCAGACACAAGGGGGTGCATGCATCTGGAGTATGTTTGCAGTGGCTAGAGGCCATGGTGTACCCATTCCCTCCCTCCCTTTCTCTCTCTCCCTCTTTCTCTCTCTCAAATAAATAAATAAAATATATAAAAATAAAAAATAATGACAAGCAGCCAATCCTAGTTAAGCATTACAGTTGAAAAGTTTCTGAAATCAAATCAGATCAATAAGTGCAAAAAAGAAAATCTTGCTACTTCTTGCTAAAAGGACGCTGAGGTGCTGTGGAAATCCTCTAGCATATCCAAGACAGCCAAACTCTTATTCATCAATTCTCATTCTGGAAAAATAAAATAAACTTTGTTTTGTCGTGACAAGGATAATTCTTAAAGTAGCATTAAACAAAGAACGTTCACATATATTAGATTACTAATCGCTCTCGCGGCAGACTGTGAGACAGGACGAACGAAAAAGCAATTGTTATTCTCATTGTCATATGCAGAAAACGGCTACAAGTTTTGGAAACATGCCCCAAATTCCAAAGCTACCAATTCTGTCTACAAATCACCTTCTTCTCCCTCACCCCTTTTTTTAGATCTCTCTATTCACAGACCTCTCCTCCGGTCCCAGGCCACTTGCTCGAAACCACAGACAACCAGAATGTGGGGAGGGCACTGGGGACCGACCTGGGAAGATGACCAAAAGGCTAAGAGGTGAGACAACGACAGCCTGACCCCCTTGTTTGCCTTCTCTAAATAAATATTTCTAGGTACAGGATACACTCCAGAGCAGAAATGGGGTACGGTTGACTCGGATAAGCTTACCTGGGCGCACCCTAGCTGCCCAACACCCCTGACACCAGCCACCGCCTAGAACTCAGGTCTCTGCCTGCCGCCGCCCGGGGACTAAGCGTCTGGGCTCCTCTACCAGCCGTGTGAAGGAAGCCTTTACTTTAGCCAGCATCACTTACCTGTCGGGTCATGAGAGACTTGATTTTTTGCATGTCGAAGTCGTGAGAAGATTACCCTGCCGCAAAAAGATAACAAATCACACCGGACCACCAGAGAACCGGCCCCCAACACTGGGAAGCCATAGTGGGTGGTCACGTGACGCGCCCACCTGGGTCAGCCTTCCTTTTCCTGGGCATGCTGGGAAGTGTAGTATTCCGGAGGCCACTGGCGACCATAATTAAATATGGAGGCCAGCCTCAACACTACATTTCCCAAAAGGCAGAGCTCCAATTAATTCAGCAAATCCTATTGGTCTAGTTGACAGCGGGATTGTCTTTACTCTGGCGCTAGCGCTTGCCCTAGGAAGCCCTGCTTAGGCAGCCCCCAAGTGACCCTGCTATCAAACTAAATAACAAACGCTGAGAAGACAGTTGATAATCCAAACTGATATGATCTCCCCTTTTGGAGTGAGAGAAGAAACCACAACTGGTCTAGAGGGTTTCGGAGTGAGAAAGTGCAACTGACAAAAGACGCAGAACTCCACAAATGCCAAATGGCACTCTCCAAGAGGTGACTTAAAAACCTGGAACTCCTTGAGGAAGGGTGTGGTTCAGGTTGCCTAGAATGTTGGTGGTCAAAGGTGGGTTCCTCAACCCTAGCATCTTCCACAAAGACCCCAAAATCAAAGTATTTCAACACACACACACACACACACACACACACCTATTATTTTTCTATTACTTAAGCAAAGGCAAGTTGAGACATAAATATAACGGTAATAATGAGAACACATATCGCTTTAAAGTCCTTTCTCAACATTTACCAATTAGTTAAACTAGAATTTTTTACAGCTGAGCTTTAGAGACTCAGTTGTACAAGGACTTCACATTATGAGACACTGGTGTGGGTGAGGAGAATGAATGAACCTAGACCAAACCGTAATAGCTAACTTTTTCTGGAAGATTACCAGTTATAAGGAGCTGTGCTAATCGTTTTACACTATGGTCTCATTATCTACATGGTCCTCTTATGGAGACTGTATTGTCTCCATTTTTTAAATGATGGAACAAGTTATGAAGAAATTAGATTACTGCACATATGCAAGAAGCAAGTGAAGAATCAATAATTCAGATGCCTTAAATAAAAGCTTCCTGTACTATGTAGAAGGACGAGTCCTAGCTTTTTTTTTTTTCTTTTTTGAAGGTTTCACTCTATCCCAGTCTGACCTGGAACTCACTATGTATTCTCAGGGTGGATTGGAACTTACAGTGATCCTCCTAGTTCTGCCTCCCAAGTGCTGGGATTAAAGGCATGCACCACCACACCAGGCTCCCAGAGGCCTTTTAGCTACACTAGTTTCATCCAGCACAGACCCATGACTTCAGAAACATTACCTTGGATAACTACAGAATGTTTAAGTATCTCAATCTTATGAACTATATTAGATAAACAATAGTATGGGTGGCAGTCAAAGAATGTAAAACTAAAAGAGATGTTTTATAAGTGACTGAAATTCGGGCACAATCACAAAGTTCTAATCAATTCAACATAAGTGGAACTTATTTCTTAGAAAATCTTGGCAGACTTATGACTGAAAATACCTCATAATTTCTTAGCACATTGTCTTCACTTACATCATGCCATTTATCCTTAGAAAACCTGATCATCCAGAGTACGTTAGATGAGTACAGAAATTGGGCACTAAATGATAATTAAGGGGACTAAAGACTCTCCAAGATATTTTGGGATCTGAGTATGCAACATTCAAATTCTTCATGTTCTAGTGTTATAGGTTAAATGAGATGATTTAAAGGAATCCAGTTTCCAAATTGTAACGCATTACTTCATCATGAGGAATTGTTGCTCATGACACTGCCCCAGTTCTGTGCTCCTGCAGAAACACCTTGTGGATACACACATCCATTACTATCATTCTGCTGAGGGATGGTGCTTACCCATAAGCTTCTCTGCCAGTTATTTTTATCCCCTTATTCCCCAGGTGACTTTAAGGCAAATTTACTTTAATTCATCTTTTTCCAGAATGGACCTTAATTGGTACTCTTCTTCAATATTTAGAAGAACTTGATGTATTTTAAAAAACAGACATTTAGGGCTGGAGAGATGGCTTAGCGGTTAAGCGCTTGCCTGTGAAGCCTAAGGACCCCGGTTCGAGGCTCAGTTCCCCAGGTCCCATGTTAGCCAGATGCACAAGGGGACACATGCGTCTGGAGTTCGTTTGCAGAGGCTGGAAGCCCTGGCGCGCCCATTCTCTCTCTCTCCCTCTATCTGTCTTTCTCTCTGTGTCTGTCACTCTCAAATAAATAAATTAAAAATGACCAAAAAAAAAAAAAAACAAACAGACATTTAGGGGCTGGAGTGATGGCTTAGCAGTTAAGACGTTTACCTGCAAAGTCAAAGGACCCAAGTTTGATTCCCCAGGACCCGTGTTAGCCAGATGCACAAGGGGGTGCACACATCTGGACTTGGTATGCAATGGCTGGAGGCCCTGGCACGCCCATCCCCCTCTCTCCTTCTTTCTCTGTCAAATAGCTAAATAAATAACAATAAAATATTTTAAAAAACAGACATTTGGGCTAAGAAGATTGTTCAGTGGTTAACACACTTGCCTACAAAACCTAATGACCCAGTTCAAATCCTCAGTATCCATGTAAACCTAGATGCACAAAATGGCACACACATCTGGAGTTTGTTTGCAGTGGCTACAGACCATGACATACCCATTCTATTTCTCTCTCTCTCTCTTCTTTCCTCTTCTCTCTGCATGCAAATATATAAATAAAAATATTTTAAAACCAGACATTTTACAACCATATTAGCATATATAATAAAATTCAAATTGGGCACATTCTGCTGTTACTGCTGTCCATCTGATGTTGACCAGGAAGTGATGTCCACCCTCTGCTCATGCCATCATTTTCCCCTGCCATCATGGAGCTTCCCCTAGAGTCTGTAAGTCAAAATAAACCCTTCTTTTCCCACAAGCTGCTCTTTGTCGGGTGCTAGCAAAGTGAACCTGACTGCAACAGTAAAAGTAGCAGCAAGATGTGGTATCATTGCTGCTAGAAACCTGACTTGTGGCTTTTGGACCTTTGCAGCTGATTTTTGAGAGAAATGTGGAAGTGTTTGAAAGCTTGGCTTAAGAGACACCTTGCAGTGCTGTAGGTACAGCTTGATGGACCATTCTGGTCAGAGTTGAATGACGTAAGTGCAAAAAGAACTATGGACTATGAGGTTTGGCTTATGAGGTTTGCCTGGACTGGAACAGAAGTATTTATATGAGAGGCTTGCTGCCAGTGTTAAGTGGTTGGAAGTGCAGATGGCCTGCCAGCAAGTCTTTAAAATTTACTGCATAATAATAGTACTATCATGAAGAAGAGCCAATACTGATTTACAAATTGTAACATTGCACTCAGAGTTAACTAAACTGATTCATTTTAGACAAAGGTATTAGCTGGAAGAGCAACCAAAGAGAAAGGGACTTGAGAAACTCAAACAAAAGATGAAATCCTGACATGATTGAGGAAATAAATTTATGATCATCCTATAATACCACAGCAGGGAGCAGGTTTGGCTGGTCCAGGATGAAAGTCTAAACTCTTTGAGTAGGCAATAACAGAAAACAGAGCATTTGTTGAAGGTAAAACAGTGGTAGGAAGAAATGCCCAGAAAGGAAGATGCTGTTGCATGGTCAATTATCAGTCCTCAATGATAGATGTAGGTCTCTGGGGGGCAGCACAGTAAATCTGACTATCTAGACAAAGACACTTTCCCAGGCATCAGCATATGAGATGACCTTCTCTGCAGGCCAGCTCTACATGCAAACTGTGCTCCTTCCCTGTATCTATGTAATTAGAACAAAAAGAAAATCCTTTCTTTCTCCACTTTGTCTTAGGCACCACTAGTCATGTGCATTTCTCCACTTCTCCTGTTGTTTTTTCCATTGCAAAAAAATCAATAAAAGAATATAGACTAAAGTGGTGACATGACTTCCAGTCAAGATGGTAGATTAAAAACCACACTACAACTCTGGGGTTGAAATAAGAAGGCAGCAAAATCTGGGGACAGCTGGGCATGGTGGCGCATGCCTTTAATCCCAGCACTTGGGAGGCAGAGGTAGGAGGATCTCCATAAGTTTGAGGCCACCCTGAGACTACATAGTGAAGTCAAGGTCAGCCTGGGCTAGAGAGAGATGCTACCTCAAAAAAAAAAAAAAAAACTGGGGACAACCAAAATCTATTAACATGACAATAAAAGATAGATGATCTCCTAATATAAAGTAAATCATCTCTTGCGCATCAGCCAGAGTCCAGGTGAAACCACAAAGAAATTGGTGAGTTAAGCAACAGGGCTGCTATCACACAGAGCCTGACAACCTGCACCAAGGTGATGGAGACAGACACTGAGGACACTCAAAACCTATCAAATCAGAAATTCAGAAGCTGCTGAGAGCTCAACACTAAAGTAGACTTAAATCATACCCACCAAGGCTCAGGGAGTTTTGTAGAAGAAGGAGTGGAAAGAATGCAAGAACCACAGGGTGGGAAGGAATATCTAGGGACTTTGCCAACACCCCCCACAATGATTAATTGCTACTTTCACAACTAGTAATCCACAACTTCATGGTGAATACCAGAAATCCCACTAAGGAGGACCCCCAGTGAAATGGGACCAGGGAGGAGGGAAACAGTTGTACATATATGTCCATACAAAATTTCTACTTAATAAAAGAAAATAATATGGCTTAAAAAACTGTATCCACCCTGTGCCTGGGGGTGTTAGTGGTACAATGGAATTCTACTCGGCAGCAATAAAAAAACAATACAATGAAATTTGTAGAAAATGGACAAACTTGAAACAGATCATACTCAGCAAACTCATACAATCACAGAAAGACAAAGGCCACACGAGTCACTTATCTGCAGTTCCATTTGGACCTGCTCCAGTTGCTGACATATTTGATAGGCAACTCAAGGCCCAGACCATAGGGATAGAAGGGTTTGGAGGGAGGGGAAGAGGAGGAGGGGAAAACAAACACAAGATTAAATCCAAAATGAGCTGATACCATAGAAACCTTTATCCTTGGAGATAGCCTAAAAGACATAACCCTCCAAAGGAGTAAGGAGGGAGCACCTGGTGAGGGTGGAATGAAGCCTAAGCTTCAAAGAATTTTTTTTTCTGTCTCTGACCTGTAACTCCCCAAATCAAGACAGCTTTCTGTCAGAGCACTTGATTATCTGCCTGAGGCAAAAGCTAAGACCCTATTGCATATGCTGCTGACACAGAGCATGGACAGACCTAGCTGGAATTCAGAAGAAATCCAGTCCCCAGACAGTTAGCCTGTCTAGTGCTGGAAAGTACTACATGAGCTACTGGGGAAAAGTGGCCAATAACAGTCTGAGCAACCAGAGGTCTAAGCTACTCAGAAGCAAACACCCTGACAAGATGTACACACCAGTGCAATAGTGGCACACAGCCTCAGTGGGTAACCAATAGCCCTCTGACTGGCTAAGAGTTCCACTCAGAGTAAAGGAACCCATATCTGGAAGTGGGAACCAGATCAGAATCCTATGGAGACAAAGATTATGTTCTCCAGTGTCAAGCTCTCACTAGCCTTTGGCTAAAAGAGGAGTTCCATACATCAAATTCTCCCTAATTTAATAACGTTTATCCCATTTAAACTATGCTGACTTCACTCTCTCTTGAAGAATCTGTTCTTCTGTTTCAGAAGGTAGCAAGATTAGAGGAGATAAACCACCCCTCATTCTTCAGCCAAGCCACAGCTGGATCCACAGAGGAACTGGAGAAACAAGCAAGAGCGCTGCTTCCTTGCTATACCTGATAATCAGCACCAGGTTGAAGGAGACAGACCCAGAAGACACTCAACACCTACCAAAACAGAGATCCAGAGGCTCCTAAGAGTTCATCACTGACATAGACTTAAAATTCACCCACCATGGCTCAGGGAATTTTGTGGAAGAGGGGGTGGAAATATTATAAGAGCCACAGGTTGAGACATCATGCTCATAGGCATTCCCTCCCCCTAAAAATAACTGACTGCTGCTCCCACAATGCATAACCGACTACCCCATGGAGAATACCTGCAACCCCACTGAGGTGCATCCCCAATGGAGTGGGGTCAGGGACGAGGGAAAAGAGGGTACCAACACACAAGGTATTCATAAAAAATATGCTGTTAATAATAATAATAAATCAAAAACTGCATCCTTTTCTACTAAGAAACATATTGGCTTTAAGAAGAAACCTATCATGGTTTTTGATACCTGGGTCTTTGTGAGTGCTCATGCAAGAAACAATTGCTGGTTCCCAAGGCCTGGGTGTATCTTCCTACAAAAGTGAACAGGTCAGATCCTCAATCACAAGACAAGCAATGGAATTTTTCAGCACTTTAGATGGGCTTGGAAACTTATTCTTCCCAGTCTATCCTCCAGATGAAAGTGTAACTAGGTTAACATCTCCATTTCAACCAGATAACAACCTAAATAGCAGATCCAGAAATACCATCCCTGGGTTTCCAGCTCATGAAATCTGAGAAAAGAGTTGTTAAAATTTTAAGTCCATGATAGTTCATTACACAGAAATGGAAAATAACACAGTAGTTATGTGTAGGTAGTAGGTAGGTGACGATAATAAATCATGTATCCAGATAGCCAAGATATTTTCTTCTGATGGAAGTTACTGTTCAAACTAAAATTTCCCAAGTTATTTTCTTCTTTTGAACTATTCAAAAGGGAACAACCTCCCTGGTGTATAAAACTTAAAAAGAGGGCTGGAGAGATGGCTTAGCGGTTAAGCGCTTGCCTGTGAAGCCTAAGGACCCCTGTTCGAGGCTTGATTCCCCAGGACCCACGTTAGCCAGATGCACAAGTGGGCGCACGCGTCTGGAGTTCGTTTGCAGTGGCTGGAGGCCCTGGCGTGCCCATTCTCTCTATCTCTGCCTCTTTCTCTCTGTCTCTCTAAAATAAATAAAATAACACCAAAAAAAACCTTAAAAAGAGCAACAGGATAATAAATATATTTGAAGTATTAAAATATATGTACAGATGTTTAAAGTCATATAGTAGATATTTGTTGTATAAAATAAGATCAGTCTTACAATTTAGATAAACTAAACTGTAAGCTTTGCACCATAACTTTAAAAATAATAAAAAATCCCTGGCCATTCGCACATATATATACACACACAAGCACACACCTACCTGTACAAGACTGTGTATGTATTCTTCTTCTTCTTCTTTTTTGTTTGTTTGTTTTTTGTTTTTTGAGGTAAGGTCTCACTCTGGCCCAGGCTGACCTGGAATTCACTATGTAGTCTCAGAGTGGCCTTGAACTCATGGCGATCCTCCTATCTCTGCCTCCTGAGTGCTGGGATTAAAGGCGTGCTCCACCACACCTGGTTGTGTATGTATTCTTATGTGATTGCACAGAGAGAGGGAGAAACAGTCCCAGTGTCTCTCTATCACTGTAGATTTAATCATTGTGGACTTAGATTGTTTTTAAGTTAATTAGCTTTCTCATTTTAAATGTAAATATAACTGTGACCAGTAAACAATAAGGCTATAAGCCCTTTTTCCTGAACAGTGGGGTAGAGTAGCAACCATGGTATGAGATATTGTGGTGAGAACTGTCTTATAATGATAAAATACTTTGAACTATCTCTGGTAGCATTTTTATTTAAATCTTACACATCACAAGCATTATAAAAAGCCAACATAGTTGAAAACTGGATCCTCCCTCCAAAGCCTGAAGTATTCAGTGCTTGAAACAGTTAACTTTAAAAAGAAGCAGAAAGGGCTGGGGAAATAGCCCAGTGGTTGAAGTCACTTGCTTGCAAAGCCTTATGGCCCAGCTGCAATTCCCTAGTACCTAAAAAAAGCCAGATGAGCAGGGTGGAGCATTCATCTGGATTTCATTTGCAGTGGTAGAAGGGTCTGGTGTGCTTATAATCACTCTTTTTGCCTGTCTCTCTCTCTCTCAAATGAACAAATAATAATATTTTTAAATTAGTAAGTAAAGCTGGGCATGGTGGTATACGCCTTTAATCCTAGCACTTAGGAGGCAGAGATAGGAGGACCAAAGTGAGTTCAATGCCAGCCTGGGATACAGAGTGAGTTCCAGGTCAGTGAAGACTAGAGTGAGACTCCACATCAAAACACACAAACAGACAAAGAAAAAACAATGAAAATTGAAGCTGGAGTGATGGCTCAGCAGTTAAGACACATGACTGCAAAGCCTAATGACCCAGGTTCAATTCCCCAGTACCCACATAAAGACAGATGCACAAAATAGTATGTCTGGAGTTTTGTTTGTAGCAGGTGAAGACCCTGGCATGCTTGCGTGCCCCCCCCCTCTCGTTCCTTGCAAATAAATACATAATATTTTAAAATAACAAAATACACTTTAAAAGGGCTTCCTTCTGAAATGCTCTAAAGAACCTAAATTTAGAGCTGGAGAGATGGCCTAGAAACCTAGGTGTGATTCCCCAGTACCCAGGCAAAGCCAGATGAACAAAGTGGCACACAAGTCTGGAGTTCATTTGCAGGGACAAGAGGCCTTGGTGTGCCCATGCTCACTCTCGCTCTCTCTCCTTCCTCTCTCAAATAAATAAAAATATTTTTAAAGTATCTAAATGAGCTTAATCTTTATGAAAGCAATGTTAGCTCAAAAGCTATAAAGTCAGTTATCATATTCTACAGAGAACGATCAGGGCTTCATACCACCATTTTAGAACCTCATTTTTTTCCTCAAGTTTGGCCACAAAGCCAAACTTTTAACTTTTCTTTTTTTTTTTTTTTTTTTTTTTTGGTTTTTTGAGGTAAGGTCTCACTGTAGCACAGGCTGACCTGAAATTCACTATGGAGTCTCAGGGTGGCCTCGAACTCACGGTAATCCTCCTACCTCTGCCTCCCGAGTGCTGGGATTAAAGGCGTGCGCCACCACGCCCGGCTTAACTATTCTTAAGAGTCATGCAAAAAGAGAAAACTGGCAATAGTTGAAGTTAAATTTGCTGGTATGACATCTGTGTGAAAATATCCCAAATTCAGAAATCACTCCCACAGGTGAGTGTACCTAACAACTACCACTAGAGGGCGTTTGGTTTTTTTGGTTCTGCCTGCTACATGGGTAATGGCACATTTTTTTAATGTGTATGCTGACAGGAAAAGATCTTGTGTTAAATTATTATCATCACAACTAGCATCACCTATATCATAATAGAATGGATATCTTAATACAACGAAAGGAATGGGTAGAAATATCGAGAAATTTTAAGCCCTTTAAAATAGATTAGATTTGACATTAGAAAAAAAACTGCATTATCTTTGTTTTTCATGTTTGCCAAGAACTAAGGAATCATCATAGTGGCCATCACTTTGAGAACACTGTAAAGAGGTTATTTATAAGGACACTGAGGCAATAGTGGCACACTGCCATGGTGGGTAACCAGATGGTCTTGAACTGGCTAACAGATCTGCTCATTGGAACAGAACCCATAGCTGGTTCTGGGAAACAAGTCAGAACGATATCTTTTAAAAAGCCTGCTCTCCATTATCAACCTCCCACCAATCGTGGGCTACAAGAGGGCCTACACCTAATAAATTATCTGTAAAATAATAATGGTTATCCCATTTATCTGGTGCTGACTTCACTCTCCATTGGAGAACTTACTTCTCTTTTTCAGATGGACTCAGATCCTGAGGAAAGAACCAGCCATTGCACCTCACCAGGGCCCCAGCTGAAACCATAGAGTATTTGAGGAAATGAGCAAGAGTGCTGCTTTCTTGGTGAACCTGGTACCAGCACAATGGTGAAGGAGATAGACGCACAGAACACTCACCTCCTACCAAACCAGATATCCAGAGACACAGATGCTCCCAAGACCTCAGGATGGAAGTAGACCTAAAATGAACCCAACATGGCTCAGGGAAACTTGCAGAAGGGGGAGCAGAAAGATTATTAGAGCCACATGTTGGGATATTATTAACAGAGACATTGCCTCTTTACCATAACTTATGGCTAACCCCACAGGGCAAAACCCACAATCCCCAATGATGAGGGTCCCTGCAGAGGGAGGAGGACAGGGAGGAGGCTAATGATGGTGCCAACATGGCTGTATACACACTGTGTACATAACAGAATGAATTATAAGAAAAAAATAAGTGTTGCAAAAAAGGGGGACACTAAGATTAAGACTGAGCCCCATGGGGTTGCAGGAGCTTATGTGATATCTATGGAATTTCCTTTTTAGTTTCTCAATTGGCTTCTGTGCAATCATTAAAATATATGTGCATTCTTAAGCATCGACTGAAAAGCAGAAGGCTTAAGTTAAGGAGTGCATGGACTTTGTGATCACTGTGTTCAGATGCTAACTATTATAAATACACCATTCATTCTCTTCAAGGAGCTCAGAGGGAAAATATACATGTCATCTAATAAATTGAGGGAATAACGTAAGTGCTAAAACAGACATATGTATGGCACTCAGAGATTGTGCAGAGAAACTTGTGGTATCGTTATTACTCTGGGTTAGGAGAGCTCTTTCCATATTCCTGAAAGAAATCATGAAGTGACAATGACAAGGACTCCAGTTAGCAACAGTGCTCTCTTTCCCCCTTTCTAGACAAGTTGGAAACTTTGATGCAAAGACAAATTTGAGTTCCAAGATACCTATTCTTTTTTCATTCTTCATTTCATTTGAGCCAAGTCTCCCTTCAATTATCAGCGAACATCAGTGAGCCTTCACTGTTAAAACTGACTTATGCTAGGAATTCTTCTTAAGTCAGAATTGGTTATGTGTGTTCTTTTGTACACAGGGCTTAGATCAGAGCTTCCTTACAAATGAAAGACGACTAATATCTTACTGGATTAGAAGAAATTTAGTCTAGGGGCAGATGTAGCCAGTCTATCACAACAGAGGTAAGAGCTTTTCTGGATGACGGTTCACTTCCTCTAAGCTTCAGCTTTAAAAATATGACTTAAGATATTATCTGTTGGCTTATGCTTTTCATTGTAATTGTGCATACCCGGTGTTTCAGCCCCACTTGGAAACACACCTGTGCCTTGCTCATAAAACGAAGATGCAGCCAGGTATGGTGGCACACGCCTTTAATCCCAGCACCCGGAAGGCAGAGGTAGGAGGATTGTCTTGTGTTCAAGACCACCCTGAGACTACATAGGGAATTCCAGGTCAGCCTGGGCTAGAGCGAGACCCTCTCTCAAAAAACTGGGGCTGGAGAGATGGTTTAGCTGTTAAGGCACTTGCCTGCAAAGCCAAAGGACCCGGGTTTGATTCCCCAAGACCCATGTAAGCCAGATGCACAAGGGGGCACATGTATCTGTAGTTCATTTGCAGTGGCTGGAGACCCAGCTGTGCCCATTCTCTCTCTCTCTTTCTCTCTCTCAAATAAATAAAAATACATTTTTTTTACAAAACTAAGATGCATCCATAGATTTCCCAGCCAGTTCTAAATATGGCAGAAAAATATTTTTTTAAATACTTCAGTGATTTGTTTTGGTTCTTTTTTACATTTGTTACAGGTTAATCAATAACTTCGTGAAGGTACACAAACTTATTTTTTAAAACTTTTCAAATTTCAAAATAATGGCATAATTTTTCATGGAAGTAAACTAGATTTTGTTTTTATTTCTTATGAAGTCTCCAAGAAGGATGTTTTCCTCCTTTTGACGGTTACAAAATATCACCGAGAAACTGTTCTAAAAGGCACAGCCCTGTCTTCTGCAAAACATATAACAGGTGTTCCCACTCCCTGTGTACTTTGTATACACATTCATTTTGTATTCAAATCACAGAAGCAAGAGGCAGGATAGGGTCTGTTACCTCCCTGCTAATTTCCCTAGCAAATAAACCAGCAGCTGCTGGTCTATGAACCAACTTGCCACTGAGAACAGGGCACCGTATGCATGGGACAGGATGCTTCCATGGAGTCCTTTAGCAGCAGAGTCGGAATCTTTCAGTGCAAAATATGTCTCCTATTCCTAGGTAAGGCCCTGCATGACATGTCTTTTAGGTGGTTAGAGTTTTGGTTGTGAGATTTATGTGTGTGTGTGTGTGGCTTTCTTTTTGTGGGCATAAGATAAATATTTGCTTTAGGCTGTAGATTTTCTCAGTTAATGGAAGAACAGGTCAAAACCTTTTAACAATAACACACTGTTCCAGCAGGGAGACAGGAACATGTAGGAGAAATAGGGTTCAGTAAATCATTGTTACTGTTTTCTTGGAACAACCATCATCAGTAGCTCACTAAGAAAGTGAAGTCATTGGAAAAACCTGATGTTCTCTTTACAGGTTTTACATATAGGCTCAATAATCTTTAGTGAGTATCTTTTGGAAAATATTCTAATAATGCATGAAATCAAGACATGTAGAACGAAACTTAAAACAATTTATATCAATGGTTTTCTTATAAGGATACTGCTTGTGCTCAAGACACTAATACAAGCTGTTGATTCTATTTTATTATAAGTTACCTATCTTGTGAAAAGTGGGGAAAGGTGACATTCTATTTAAATTAACAAAAGGGACAACTGTGTTAAAAAAAAAATACACACATGATTTCTCCAAGATGCTTTTAGCCTTTCCCTTTGTTCATGTTCAGTCTATTAAAAAATTTTTGTATCTCAATATTTTTCTGTTGTTCTCATTATCTTTAGACTTTAGAAATCTCTCTCCACCATTTCACTCTTATCTGCAGAGATTCTTTTCATTCAGGGTTCCTATTTTCCACTCTTCCTACTATGTCTTAAAAGTCAAGTTAGTTTTTGCTTTGTTTCCATTCGATAGATAGAAACTTAAAAGGGGATTTATCCCTTTGATTTTAAAGACAACTTAGATTCATTAGCAGTTAGAGTTTGGACTTCTTTTAGGTACTGAGAGCTTTACCTTATTTTGTTGCAGTTTTCTTTATAAATGTGATGATTCAAAGTTACACGTACTAAAAGTACATCTCTCACTGATATGAACAACTCCTTTGCTTCTCATAGCTGTAATTGTACCAGTTACAATGGCCATGTTATCAACTTCATGTTCATGTTTTGAAATTTTTTTTGAAAAATTGAACAATTGTCATAACTTTGATATCTTCCTTGGCTTTTTAATTAACCTATTTTGGTATCCCATTTGTTTTTAATTTCAAAACAGTAAGACTGCTCTTTTCATAAGTAATGTTTTTATAATTGGCCTTAAGAACTTGGGACAGGGCTGGAGGGATGGCTTAGAAGTTAAGGTGCTTGCCTGCAAAGCCAAAGCCAGGTTTGATTCCCTAAGACCCATGTAAGCCAGATGCACAAGGTGGCACATGCATCTGGAATTCATTTGCAGTAGCTGGAGGCCATGATGTACCCATTCTCTCTGTCTCTGTCTGTCTGTCTGTCTGTCTGTCTGTCTGTCTCTCTCTCTCTCTCTCTCTCTCAAATAAATTTTAAAAAACAGAATTTTGGGTGATTCAGCTGAAAAATTTGACTAAAATAACATTAGGATAAACTTGGGAGAGATCACATGTTCACTAATAAAGTTGATATTATATCTCAAGATTTTCTTTCTCATTCAAATTCACCTTCCCCTGTAGACAGTGTGTTGCAAAGGTGACAAGCAATATGCAAATCTTATTTCTTCTAACTGTATTAAATTTTTCTTGTATCTTTTTTTTTTTTTCCTTTTCAAAATAGGGTTTCACTCTAGCTCAGGCTGACCTGGAATTCACTATGTGTTCTCAGGGTGGTCTTGAACTCCCAGAGATCCTCCTACCTCTACCTCCTAAATTCTGGGATTAAAGGCATGTGCCACCATGCCCAGCTTTCTTGTACCTTTTACAACAAAATCTAAAAATACTGAAGTTCCAATGTCCGATTTTACAATCTACTCAAAACACAAATTCCTAATTTCTATTTTTTCTAAAAATGTGAGAGTTTATTATTAGTCAACAATAGTTGTGTTATGCTTGCTCTATCATGCATGGTAATGTGGAAATAAATGTCAACTATTTTGAGCTACAGCAGAGGTCACTTTGTGAAGCCTAATGTTTATATTCAAGACAAGGGAACAGGTCTGGGGAGTTCTTAGTTGCTGGAATATGAATAACATTTGCAGTATACTTTCATGTATTCCTTAACACAATATACCTTTAAAACATACTTTTGTTATACATCTTAAAGGAAAATTATTCTCTAAAAGTGAAGTTACTTTTGTAATTCTATATGCTAGGTTGTACATATTATCAATGTTTCTCCAAGTTAGTGTTAATGCCTTATATACAAAAAAAAACTCAGCAGTTCTTTTTCTATACTCAGAAGATATTAGTGACTCTAGTAAAATTAAATTTTCCTTTAAATCCAAATATTTGAAATATCAAAAGAAAAATAAAATTTCATCAGTTTTATAACATTTATTTTCTTAAAGCTTATTTTTTCAGAGGATTGCTATGAATAATCATTTTAATCCTTGAAGTTTCTCATGAAACTAGAAAAGAACATTTGATTTCTCACAGTAAAGCTTATTTTTCTAAAATTAGTAAACCACAGCATGAATGCATTGCATCTGTAGTAGGAAATGCATCGGAAGAAAGCCTATATATTTCTAAAATATACAGGAAACATCCAATGACCTGATTATTCCCTTAATTGTATCATATCAATTGGTTCATGTCTTTTGTGAAGAAAAGGTTTTAGATAGTTGATATTAAAAAAGCTAATTTCTTACTGATATTCTTACAATTGGTTACTTAATTTGTTTCATAAAGATAGTGTAGGCAGTCTCCAAGCCAATATCTATTGTAACAGATGTATTATCTCTCACTGTCATACACGTTTGAAACAGGAAGTATATATACATATTTGGAAAATAAGTTTTTATTTAATTTCATACAAAAGCATTGAATATAGCCAGAAATTTTGATAACAATGCATTATTGAAGGTGTACTATTACATCATTCAGTCTCTAAATGAGCCCAAGGAACTAGCTTTTCTCCCTTGTACAATGTATGTAAATGCCATATAAATTCTTGTTTATATTTAGCATGATGGTACATACCTGTGATCCCAGCATTCAAGAGACTAAAGCAGGAGGCCCAGGCTTGACTAGTCCCATTTCCATACAGTGAGGCTTTGTCTCAGAAAAAAAAATAAAATAAAATTATTGTGTACTAAAATGGTTTTATTTTTTTCTGGGCTACAAGATTTGTAAATGTATTTAATATTTTACGAAAGAAAGCTTTCTCTTCATAACTGTAGTCATATTCTCTAAGTCAGTCTATATCCATACTTAAGATCCAACATGTGGACAAAGATCCAAAAGTTAATAACATTTATAGTCAGATGATATTGTCACCTCATGGTACTGCAGTACCTGCCAACCATTTCCAGAATATTAACTGAATCTCAACCAATATTTTTCCATTGCAATTACAGAAAATAGATTAAAGGGCTTCTTCTCTGTGCCAAAAAAAAAAAAATGAAAAGAATAAAACACAAGAACTTTTGCAATAACTCCTAAAGTGAGAAGATAAGAATTGACCATTATTTTATTATCTATTTATGTATGTATTTGCAATCAGGGAGAGTTAGAGATAAATACATGGAGAGAATGGGCATGCCAGGACCTCCAGCCATTGCAAAGAACTCCAGATCTGGCTTTATGTGGGTACTCAAGAATCAATTCCAGGTCATTAAGCCTTGAAGGCAAGAGCCTGAACCACTAAACCATCTCTCTGGCCCCCAGTCTGACCATTATTGCATGCAGGCTTTATATACTTATATCCCAATATCTCACTCTTTCCCAGGTTCTTAGGGTGACTGTGAAATGCCTAAATGCACCAATAAATCAAGCAGCCACTTCATTTTACTTCAGCCACACAGCTCTTCCCAGTTCATTGTCAAGGCAATGATGCAATTCCTCCCATGCCCACTTTACACAGAATTGCACTTCATTAAATATCCAGAACTTGGCAATAAATAAGTGGACTAAAATGGAGACTCAATATTTCAAAATTCTTTTAAGGCTTTCATCATGAAATGTAGGTGGCTGCTGCCCTGAGAGCGGGGGAGGGGGGGACCCTCATGATATCAGTAACATGAACAATTTGAAAATTGAGAAAGGCTTTAGACTTCATCTAATATCACCATATTTTCATACATGAAAAATTGACTGAGCTTTAAAATGGCTTATTTAAGTTCACATAGATGACCAAAATCAGGTTTATCCCACGTGTGTATCCTGTACTAAGACTTAATATTTTGGTGGATTTTTACCTTTATTAGAGTATCATATACAGTATTTTTTCTGCAAGTATAGAAAAATGGGTTCCTAAATGTTCTCATTTCAAAGCCATTTTGCAAGTGATGATTTTAAGACTTGCAGGGAAACATAGTCCAAGGGAGTCTAAGGTCAGGAATGAACCTTGAGACATGGTTAATAAATATTTTCAATGCATTCTAGTAAAAAGGAAGTAAAACACTTAACAGATGCAGTGAAAATTATGTTTCACATATTTTCAGATAGTAATAATGACTACTAAAAAACTAGTTTTTATTCATTGCTTATCAAAAATGTTATCAGAAATTCTCTATCACCAATTTTGGCAGAAGGTATGCAAGCGCATTTATTTGTGCAGAACACATGTATTGTAGGAACAATCAGTTCCTGCTCTGGGCATCCATCCTGAAAGCCCAGTATTTTCTAAATGGGTGACTGTTAACATTCCCTGTCCATCTCTCAGCCTCGGCTTCACATCTCTTAGAACTCACTAGTTGTAAGACATGGATTCACTCACTCTTTTCCTTTCTCTCTCCTATTATTTCTCCCTCTCCTCCCCAAAAGACACTATTCCTTTACTGTGATATACTGAATCTTTAAATTTCCTAAAACCCGGTTCCCTCAAGTTCTAATTATTCAGATTAGGAAAACCCCAAATTTCATGTTCTTTCACTGGTTAGTATGGAAGCAATTCATCACACCCCTGGGATCCTTTGGATATGGGCCCACCACAGTGGATGTGAAACTACACACTGTTCTCAGAAAAATACTTCCCCAGAGACCGTAAGATGAGTCCTTATGTTTCTGTTCTCCTCATAGTTACATACATCTTAGGCCATATGGTCACATGCAGTCAGGCGTTGGCAAGTCTGTTTGCCCTTTCACCTCATCTTCTGTTCCCCTCTGTTCTTTCCTTGTGAATCTTTGCTTTAACTTCCTTGCCAACCCGAGAGTCTCATTCTCCACCCTGGGGAGGAAAGAGAAAAACTTCACATTGGCAGAACTTGATTCCTCATGGGAGCTGAGTGACATGTTTGAGTTTCTTCATAAAACTTATCACAAAAGACAAACAGGCTATTCTCCCTTTTCCTTCTTCGTATCCATAGCCACCATAACATGACTTAGACAAAGGATGACAAACTCAAAAATAATGGAAATGAGAAGTAATCAAACAGGATAAGCACTCTGTATGCATGTATGCACATATGTGTGTGTGTATATATATATATATATATATATATACATATATATATGCATTTATATATGAAAATTGAAATTTAAATCCTCCAATTATTCTATATTTCTATCTCTTCCCACATGCTAAAGGATTCTATCCCAGCTCTGTTCATCACTGTTCTGCTTCACTAACATTTTTCTTTCCATATCATGCCCAGTAGCTAAAACCTTGATTTCACATTTTCCATTCCTGCTCACCTTCCACTTATTTTTTTTGTGGGGGAGTGAGTTAGGGTCTCACTCCAGCTCAGGATGACCTGGAATTTACTATGTAGTCTCAGGATGGCCTCAAACTCACAACAATCCTCCTACCTCTGCCTCCTGAGTAATGGGATTAAAGGCATGCACCACCACACCTGGCTTTCCACCCTATTTCTTTTATCCCCTTCATAGAAAAACTCCTCAAGGCATCAATACTTACCTCACTATTTTAAATTTATGTTCTATTTCCTTTCCTGATCAAAATAGTCCACATTTAAATTTTTCACATTTCTCACCCCTTCCCACTATCTCAAATGTCCCTCTGATGGAGATCTCATTCTGACCCCCTTACAAAACTTAGGCTTGAAATATTGAGTTAGAGTTCCTAAAACATAGTAGACTGAGCTAAAATGGATTCTTTTCCCACTGAAAATGCTTAGAAATGATCATCTTAGAACTAATACAAGGTTGGAGAGATGGCATAGTGGTTAAGGATCATGTCTGTGAAGACTAAAATCTCCTGTTCGAATTTCTAGGTCCCATGTAGCCAGACACACAGTGATGTAAGCATGCAATATCAAATATGCACACAAAAGGTCACATGCATCTGGAGTTCATTCACAGCAGCTGAAAAGCCCTGGCATGCCCATTCTCTCCCTCTCTCTCTCTTCTTCTTTCTTGCTCTCTGTCTCTCTCTCAAAAGAATAAATAAATAAACTAATACATAATAGTTTGATATAAGATGGGGATATGTTCAGGTCCTGGAAGCTAAGAAATACATGCAAACATAAGACATACCAATAAGTTCATGGGTTCAAACACTCCTCCGTGCTCCCTGGCTATTCCTGCCTCTAGTTCTCTCCTGAACTACATTAATCAGCCTTTTATGTCTACTGCATACATTCAACATTGGCTCTTGGGTGTCTCATGAGCATCTCAAAATGAGTGTGGCCAAAACTGACTTCTGGTCTTCCCCTTCTCCAAAACATTGTTTTCTGCCTCACCACTATGGTATCTATAATCCTAAGATCCTCCTCAATTTGTCCTGAACACCTCATTGACTTCACTGTGCTCCTCCACTGTGCTTCATCTGACCCTGCCTGTTGCTATTCCTCCAATACACCAATCAGAATCCTCTCTGGACAGGAGTGACTGTACTTGCTTCATAAAAGTTTAACGTAACTCTTGATGGGTTATTTGCATTTGACAAGGTTTCAAACCAAAGGGAAAATCTTCCAGAAAAAGGAGTGTCATTTCAGAGGGCTTAGGGGAAATTTCTTGAAAGGAAGTAATTCCTTAGCATTTGTGGACTTAAATTCCCCAGTATATAATGATATAAATATTAACATAGTCATAATTTCAAATGTTTTAAGGGTTTTATTGGACTTTAGAACTAATAATATCTCAGTTCTCCTTTTCCTATTACTCTTTAACAGTGGTAGATAATAACTTCTGCTTTTCCTTTGGCCTTGCCTTTAGAGAATGCATGCAACCAGGGATGTCTTTGGGTGGAGTCTCTCAAATGCAGGTTTCTGAGACAAATATTTACTTCTACCTGTAACGTCTACTGGAATAGTTTGTACTTAGAAGCCTCCTTCTTTGAAAAGGATTATCATCTGATCGAGTTCTCTCTACAGATGCCTGGTTGGATTATGAGATGTGGCTCCGGGTCTTCACTGTCTTTCTTCCTTTTGTGGTAGGTGCTGGTTTGGGGTTGAAGGTTACAGTGCCATCACACACTGTTCATGGTGTCAGAGGACAGGCCCTCTACCTTCCCGTGAACTATGGCTTCCACACTCCAGCATCTGACATCCAGATCATATGGCTCTTTGAAAGACCTCACACGATGCCCAAATACTTGCTGGGCTCTGTGAATGAGTCTGTGGTTCCGGACTTGGAATACCAGCACAAGTTCACCATGATGCCACCCAATGCTTCTCTGCTCATCAACCCACTGCAGTTCACAGACGAGGGTAATTACATCGTGAAGGTCAACATCCAGGGAAATGGAACTCTTTCCTCAAGTCAGAAGATACAAGTCACTGTTGATGGTGAGTCTCTTATGACAGTCTGGAGCAGGCTGAGTGGGGCTAGCAGAGGCTCAGGACACCAGCTTCCTGGACTTCAACCTCCTGGCTCTGCAACTCTGGCTAAATTAACTAATCCTCAAAACCTCACTAGTTACATTCCCGACCTCAAGAGGCTTTCTGAAGATTGAGACATGCATGCCAGGGTTGTGCCTGGTGCAGAGCAGTAGATGATCAAGCATTGGGTAAAACTTATTGTTTCTCTGAGAACTACCAAATATAAAGTTGCTCATAGAACGAGATGAAGAAAATTTTATTTTCTCACTAGTACGCTACACAGTTGGAAAACCCCTTGTTGTTAATCACATGCAGATTTTTTTTTTTAGTTTTTTTGTTGTTGTTCCTCTTCATTTTTACTTATTTATTTGAGAGCAACAGACAGAGAGAGAAAGAGGCAGATACAGAGAGAGAGAGAGAATGGGCATGCCAGGGCCTCCATCCACTGCAAACGAAGTGTGTGCCCCCTTGTGCATCTGGCTAACATGGGACCTGGGGAATCAAGCCTTGAACTGTGGTCCTTAGGCTTCATTGGCAAGCGCTTAAACGCTAAGCCATCTCTCCAGTCCCACATGCAGATTTTTATTTGATACATTTGGGGGAGGATGAACCAAGGGTTTTATGTAATGACAATAGAAGTTTCTGGAAAGTTTCTCTGAGGTATAGAGTCAGCTAACTTTCAGACATTTGTTTTCAGCCTGTTAAGATATAAATGGCACACCTCAAATATACAGGTACAAAGAACAAATTCTTCTTTTTCTCTCTATATCTGTTTGTTTGACAATGTTCATTTAGTATATATCAAGTTGGTTCTATTAGTTACTCATGCCAAAATCTTGCAAATCTTATACCTTACATCCAATCTGCATGAAAACCCTAGTGACTTTACCTTTAAAATAGAGTCCAACCATTTTCACTCTCTACCCTTTACTGCCTTGCTCAACACTAGTAGCTATAGAGCCTAAACAATTATAAAGCTTGCCTTCCAGCCTCTGCCTGTGCTCCTGGAACTCTCATAGCTTTCCATCTCACTTTAAGTGGAACCAAAGTACTGACAGGGCCCTGCAGGGCCCAACACCTTCAACACATATCTAACTCTATTTTCTACCTCTATCCACCTATTATCTTGTTCTAGTCTCACTGGTCTCCTTGCTCTTTCTTTAATAGGACAGACACATTTTGGGGCCTTTGTTCTCGCTCACTAGGAGAAACAATTTTCTCCTAGATGTTACTTTCCTTATTTCCTTTAGGTCTCAGCTCAAATATTACAGTGTCTGTGAAACCTTTTCTGGTCACTCTCTATAAAAATATCATCTTATACACACACACACACACACACACACACACACACACACACATACACACCCACACACACACCACATGCATCATAGTAACTACCTATCTTCAACTCTGTGTATCTCTTTTTCACAGAACTTAGTATCACCTGGACACGGTACGTATTCTTGTTTTATTTTCCTGACTGGAGTATGCGGTCGTGGAAGAAGGGGCATTATCTGTGCTGCTTGCTGCTTTGTCCTTGGAGCCTAAGCCCTTGCTGCCTGGCTACCGGCTCGTCTTTGGGGTAATGGGTGGCAGCAGAGAACACAGGGTAGGCTGCTGGGGACGCAGGCTCTGGAAGCAAATGCCCAGAAAACAATTATGAAGAAAGAGAAGAAACACCTGACAGAAACTTTAATTTTCACAGTTTTCCTGCAAAAGTTTCCCTTAAAACTTACTAGAACTTGCCTTGCATGGTAATGAGTTGTGAATTTGGACTTGTTTAAAGAAATGAGACCAAAATTTTAGTAAAGCCTTAACAGGTTCTTAGGGCCTAAGAGGGAAAAAAAATCTCAGAAAGGAAAGTTTCACATGTGAGTTAAACTGTTCTAGGGAAGTGTATGATCACAATACCAATGACAATTCTATTGGTTGGCTTTCCTCATACTACCATATTACCTAACTATGTCATGCCTCACATATTTCACAGAGAAAAGCATAAGGAATACAAGTGTTTGGATATAAAAAGTATATGATTCGGTTTTCTTCTTTAAATCATAAAAACATAACCAAAATGCTATTCTGCAACCTTTGCTCTTGCCAAGGAAGACAAAAGATTGAATTAAATGGACAAGCTACGTGATGACATTCTCCTGGAAAACTGCTGGAGGCTCCCAAGCTTTTCAGCTGCCCTACAAGTTGTTTTCAGCCTCATTTCCCCTTATCTCTCATTTGCTTCCATCTCCGCTGGGCTAGAGAACTAGATCTGGGTGTGCCATGCTGTATGGGCTCCACTGGAGAAAAATGGAAGCCGAATGCATGGTAAATCTGCCTAAGGAAGATTCAGTAACCTCAACTAAAAGCTGACAGGAAATCAGAACTTCAGTACTGGTGCGAGTTATGTCACCTGCGTGGCATCTAATTTTGTGTTCTGTGATCCTGCATAGACGGAGAATATTTAATACGTATCACACGTATTAACTGAGAAAAGCATTGCCAAATGTAAATCCCTTTCCTATTTGTCACTGAATGCACTGTAATTCTTTGCAAGCCACTGTTTTCATCAAAAACTTCAATGAAGCCAGGAGTGGTAGAGCCTTTAATCCCAGCACTCAGGAGGGAGGCAGAGGTAGGAGGATTGCTGTGAGTTCAAGGCAATGCTGAAACTACATAATGAATTCCAGGTCATCCTGAACTACAGTGAGACCCTACCTCGAAAAAACAAAAAAAAAAAAAAAAAACCCAAATGATTGATGAATGTTTGTGAAGTTTTATGTAATTAACACTTTTATCCATAAATATAGAATTTAAAAACAGAGAGGAAATATTTACTTTTCCTTATATGTATCCATTTGATAAATATTAGGTGCCTCCTGCATACAACATTCTTAAGATAAAACTACTTTCTTAACACTTGACTTCATATAGGAACTTCTGGGATATGCCTTCTATAGCTCAGACTTGACAAACCACCATTAATACATCTGATATTAACAAATTGAGTCAGTGTTGAAATGTAGGCTTTGGTTTGTTAAAGTAACTAACAAAGCTGTTTCAACATAAATGCAAGGTAACTAAAACCTGGTTAAAATGTTTTAATTTAACTAGCTAAGGTTTTGACATAGAAAAAGAAATTGTAGGGTGGGGGAGATGGCTCAGTGAGTTCATAAAGTACTTGCTGCACAAGCCTGAGGACCTCAGGTTGGGTCAGTAGTACTCCCATGTACATCAGGTAGACATGAGGGCATGCTTGTATCCCAGCACTCAGGAGGCAGAGACAAGGGACTCCCCAGAACAAGGTGGTTAGTTAACTAGCCAAATCAACCAGCCATGGGCTTCACTGAGAAACCCTGCCTCAGTAAAATGGAGAGTGATAGAGGAAGACACCCAATGCCAACCTCTAGCCTCCACATGTGCACACACACATACATACACATATGCATGTACCCACATACATGCAAACACATATGCATGCAAAAAACTAAGAAATTTTGCCCATGGGAGTTCCAAAAACTCTCATTCAAATCTCCAATAGTATACTATACATGAGTTTTCATGTTAGTTAGTTGCAAATTTATGGTTACTACATCTACTTCAAACAGCTATTATTAACATTAGAACAAGTCAATACAGGGGAATAGCTACAGGCATTTGGGCTAAAAGAATATATTTTTGTGTGACATATAGTAGAGCACTTGCCTAACATGTGTAACGTTCAGAGTATGCAGAAAGCACAATGAACAGGAAATAAGGATGACTGAGTTCTCAACCACCAATTACACAATATAAAAAAGTAGCCGGAATCTGGGCATGGTGGCACACGCCTTTAATCCCAGCACTCAAAAGGCAGAGGTAGAAGGGACTGCCATGAGTTCAAGACCACCCTGAGTCTACATAGTGAATTCCAGGTCAGCCTGGGCTAGAGTGAGACCCTACCTCAAAAAATGAAAAAAAAAAAATACACAAAAAGTAGTCGGGCACGGTGATGGATGCCTTTAATCTCAGCACTTGGAAGGCAGAGGTAGGAGGATCACCTTGAGATCAAGGCCACCCTGAGACTATATAATGAATTCCAGGTCAGCCTGGGCTAGAGCAAGACCCTTCTTTGAAAACAACAGCAATAACAACAAAAACAGAAAAAAGGAAATAGCTTCATTGGCAAAACTTCAAGAGTATATATAGAATTCTGTTAGCTCTGAATATAAGTAATTTTTATCGCCGTATTGTCATTTATAGTTGTTGCCTGATTTCGTGTGTGTGTGTGTGTGTGTGTGTGTGTGTGTGTGTGTGTGTATAATAAAACATTGGAATCATTTCACTGTGACTCAATATAGGGAAGACATTTTAGAGTTCTATGTTCTATTATCATGCCATGGATGGCAAAAATCATTTCTACTTCTCTTGATATTGCAGATCCTGTCACAAAGCCAGTGGTGCAGGCTCATCCTGCTTCTGGGGCTGTGGAGTATGTGGGCAACATGACCTTGACGTGCCAGGTGGAAGGGGGCACCAGGCTGGTTTACCAATGGCTAAAAAATGGAAAGCCTGTTCACATCAGCTCCACATATTCCTTTTCTCCCCTAAACAACACCCTTTGGATTGCTCCAGTGACAAAGGAAGACATTGGGAATTACAGCTGCCTGGCAAAGAACCCTGTCAGTGAGATGGAAAGTGACATCATTATGCCCACTATATATTGTAAGTTTTTTTTTGCTTATGAATAATTTTTCTGGGAAGGTCAAATGGAAAGGCCTAGAGAATATCAGCAGCAGTTATCATTTGATCTTTGCCAGTATTATTGCTCCAAGCTGGTTAAAATCACATCACCTTGTCATTGACTTGTCATGAAATTGATCTCCTAATACAACCCTGTTTTCTTGAGGTAAACTTGAAATACTGATCATAGGCCATTCAGGGTAGAACTTGTGATTCACTACTTGAATTCAAGAATGCAGAACCACTGGACATGGTGGCACATGCCTTTAATCCCAGCGCTTGAGAGGCAGAGGTAGGTGGATCACCATGAGTTTGAGGCCACCTGAGACTACATAGTGAGTTCCAGGTCAGCCTGGACTAGAATGAGACCCTACCATGAAAAACCAAAAATAAATAAATAAATAAATACAGAACCTTGGGCTGGGGAGATGGATTGTTGGTCAAACTTGTCTGCTTGCAAAGCCTTCTGCCCTGGGTTTGATTCCCTAGTACCTGTATAAAACCAGATACATTAAGTAGTATGTGCATTTGGAGTTTGTTTGCAGTGTCAGGATGTCCTGGCATGTCCATTCTTTCTCCCTCCCCAACTCCCTTTCAAATAAATAAATTGTATTTTTTTAAAGAATTCAGAGGGGCTGGAGAGATGGCTTAGTGGTTAAGGCTGTGAAGCATAAGGACCCATGTTCAATTCTTCAGATCCCATGTGAGCCAGATGCACAAGGTGATACAAGCATGAGGGTCACGCACGCACACAAGGCAGCTCATACATCTGGAGTTTGATTACAGTGGCTGGAGGCCCTGGCACACCAATTCTTTCTTGCTTGCTAACTCTCTCTCTCCCTCTCTCTCTCATTCTACTCTCACTCTCACTCTCATATTAAAAAAAAAAAAAAGGCCAGTCTGTTAAGAAAAAAAAAAAAAAAAGGGACTGGGCGAGATGGCTCAGCAGTTAAAGGCATTTACTTACAAAGTCTGACAGTCTGGGACTGATTTTCCCAATACCTACATAATGCCAGATGCACAAAGTGGTAAATGCATCTGGAGTTTCTTTATAGTGGCTGGAGGCCCTGGCATGCCCATTCTCTCTAGCTATCTCTCTTCTCTTTCTCCATTAAAAATGAATAAATAAAAATTTAAAAATAAAATAAAGAATCCAGACCCATGCAGAAGCACCAATTTGTTGCCAAGAAGAAAACTGATAAAAGGTGAGAGGGATGTACTTTTCACTGACCAACAGGGAAAAAACTTTCCTGGGTTATACATGGGAAGTCACCCCAAAACACATCTATTCTCTATGCACATTTCTCCTTGTCATTTCTTAAAAAAAAAAAAAAAAAAAAAAAAAAAAAGGGATGCAGAGAGAATCAGAATTAAAGGAAACTAAACTATTCTATAATGTGGCTTTCAGTTTCTCAAAGTAATCAGCAATAATTTTTAAATTTAAATTCCCATTGATTCATTTTTCTGTTGTCATTAACTCTCATGTATTAATTAAGTTTATCAAACTCAGTTCATTTCATATTACCATCATAAAGTCAAGGAAGGTCCTTCCCTTCCTTTATTCCATTATTTTCCCAGCCACTGCACCACCTCTAAGTCACTTCATATTATATTCAAATTTAGCTTCCCTCAGAGTTAGTCAGTTTCTACTATAGTGATATTTTGGGCTAGATACTTCGGTCTCTGTCCTGTCCTTGCATACCAGTAGCAACTAAAAATATCTGATTATAATGATTAAAAATGTCTCTGGACATTGTCATGTGTGCCCTGGTCCAGTGGGGAGCAAACTATTCCTCCAGTTGAAAACCACTGGCATGACACTTTGAGAAGTTATTGTTGATCATGCCCGCAACCGCATCTTAATAAGAAAAGGGAGGCATGGCAAACGAAAACTTGTCACTTATGGCGCATGAGGGTACAGGTGGCACCTGGTTGATTGATAAAAGAGTAATTAAGGACTGGAGAGATGGCTTAGCGGTTAAGCACCTGCCTGTGAAGCCTAAGGACCCCGGTTCAAGGCTCGATTCCCCAGGACCCACGTTAGCCAGATGCCCAAGGGGGCGCACGCGTCTGGAGTTCGTTTGCAGTGGCTGGAGGCTCTGGCACACCCATTCTCTCTCTCTCTCTCTCTCTCTCTCTATCTGCCTCTTTCTCTCTCTGTCTGTCTGTCACTTTCAAATAAATAAATAAAAATTTAAAAAGCTATAAGCCATGGCATTCTTATGTGAACCTACTGTGAGAAGAGAAATGGAGACAAAAGAATTTCCTAGAAGCTCTCAAGTGAACAGCAAAAGACCCTACCTCAAAATGAGGCAGATGACCCAAAAGTTATCTTCTGACATTTACGTATGCGCCGTGGCACATGCACACCCACACTTGCATGCATACACACACAACTCACAAAATTGATTAATTAAAAATGAATTGGTGAAAAGATTATTAGAGTCACAAGTTGGGACATTTTGCACAGAGATATTGCATCTCCCTCATAACTGACTGCTGCCCCCATAATGCATGACCCATAATCCCCATGGGGTTTAACCTGCATACCCAACAAGAAAGGCCTCTTCAGAAAAGGGGCAGGGAGGAGGGAAATGATGGTACCAATATGTGCTGTTTACATACTAAATATTTATATAATATGTAATAAAAATAAATTTTAAAAAACATTTAAAAATTAATTGTCTACATATTTAACAAAGACTGACTTCTATTAATTAGAAATTGTGAATACAGTATTAAATCTTCTTTTGATCACTTTCATATTTAAATACAAAGATATTCACTAAGAAACATCTCATTTTACTGATACTTATTCAGTTTACTCCATTATTTATTTACTAATTCATAATTTTATTTGGTTTTAATATCAGACTTCAGGATCTTCTTTATACTAAGCCATCACTATCTATCACATGACATAAAAATACAACCTAAGCTTACTAAAAGATTTTACTGCTTCATTCTTGTCTTATTATTTGTTTTTATTTTGCTGTATTTTCTTGGTTTTAGGTAACAAATTTAAACAAATTCTGTCAAATGAAAATAGGCTACTTATTCTATCCACTGGTGTGGCAACAGCCTCTTCCACATGCACCAGGAATGTCTTGCTTGATGTTGATCCCATGGCTCTGTCTTCATCTGGTTACTATCCTCCTCATCTAACACCATCTTCTCCTGAAAGGCTCAGTTGGTCTCAGCTCCTCAGTGTCATTAAGAAATTCACTGTGGGCTGGAGAGATGGCGTAGCGGTTAAGCGCTTGCCTGTGAAGCCTAAGGACCCCGGTTCGAGGCTCGGTTCCCCAGGTCCCACGTTAGCCAGATGCACAAGGGGGCGCATGTGTCTGGAGTTCGTTTGCAGAGGCTGGAAGCCCTGGCACGCCCATTCTCTCTCTTTCTCTCTGTGTCTGTCGCTCTCAAATAAATAAATAAATAAAATTAAAAAAAAAAAAAAAAGAAATTCACTGTGCTCCCATAAGGTGATAAACATGTGTCTTCCCTGGTCCTCAGTGCATTAAGTTTCCCTTGACTCTTCTCCATGCATAAGCACTCAGCCCCTTTCAGGAGCTCCTCATCATTTATCCTGGTATTTGTAGGGCAACATTTCATGCTGATTAAGAATTCAATAAAGGTTCTTGAACTTTACTAAAATGGAGTAGGTCTTCAAATCCTTTTCAGATCCCACTGTTAATTGATGACCTCGTGGAAAGACTAAATTCCCATTATAAGATGATAGCTGACCTTTAAAGAAAATCCTTAATCACTCAATCACTGTTATATTCCAATAATCCCATACAGACGTCCACATCATAATTCAAGATTCCAGTATGAATTGTCCATTCTGTTTCCTTGAGTTCTCTTATTGAAAGCAGGAATTATTTTTTGGTAGAAAAAAATGAAACAAAATTGATCATATATGTGTTAGATTATGGTGTCATACCTGGTACTGGCCTTGGTCAAATATCATCTCAAGTCAAAATTCAGATATCTACTTGAAGTTTACAAGATATGTATGTCTTCTAGCTTCAGCTGTAACCCAGTAATCACTGTATTTTGTGTTCAACATATGGTCCTGGTGCAGGGGTATATACTAAGTGATAAAAATTAAAGGAAAAAAACAGGTCATTCACAGTAAATACTTACCATCTGCTCTGAAGCAGGGTAGCAAGCAGCATCACGATGGAAATCTAGGTACCATTCCCACCCAGTCATAAATAGTTAAAGAGAACAGATGATATATGATTTTACAAGTCATTTAGAAAACAGCTAGGCCTGAGGCAAAGAGTTCGTTTCTATTTGGGAGCATTCTGCCAAAGGCAAGAAAGTGAACCATAATCCAAAGCCAAATGGAATTATCCTTTTGTTTTCATCTTCTGTATTAGAGGCCACTGTTGGTGTGTCACTCCAAATGTCTCCAACTGGATAGCCCATTCACTAGGATAATGAGCTAGGCTCTGCCTCAGGGTAGAGAGATAGTCAGCCTAAAGTGCTGATTCATAATAAAGAAAATAGCAACATCATGTATCTGGAAAAAATAGAGTATAAGCAATGTGTACAGTGTGATATATATTTATATTTGTGTGTGTGAGAGAGAAACACAGACAGATGGAGGAAGAAGTAAAATAAGAAGATAAGGAGGGAGGGGAAAGACGTGGATTTTGGTTCTCTAAAAAAATGACAGACAACTTTGCATTGGTGATATCTCTGAATTTTAGGATGGTTTCAGTAAACATATTCTACTTATAATCAGATAAAATGTGGCACATATTAAGAAATAATATCAAGGGCTGGAGAGATGGCTTAGAGGTTAAGGTGCTTGCCTACAAAGCCTAAGGACCCAGGTTTAACTCCCAGCACCTACATAAGCCAGAATCACATCATGGTGCATGTATCTAGAGTTTGTTTCCAGTGGCTGGAAGCCCTGGTTCACATATTATTTCTCTTTCTCTCTCTCTCAAATAAATAAAAATAATTTTTAAAAGAAATAATACTAAAAGTAAGGAATTGGGATGTCTCAGTGGTTAAAGCACTTGCCTGCAAATACTAATGACCCCGGTTTGATCCTCCAAGACCCACATAAATCCAGATGCACAAAGTGGTACGTGCATCAGGAGTTCATTTGCAGTGGCTACAGGCCTTGGCACCCCCATTCTCTCTGTTTCTCTTTTCTCTATCTCTCTCTGTTTATAAATGTTTTAAAAATATTTTTTAAAAGTAAGGGCTTTAACTACCTCAAAATATTAGTTTCCGGGAACTAGATGAATGCTTCCTGGGGTGTGTGGGGGTCTGAGAGTTTGAGAGATTTGCAACCAGCCCTGAAAAGCACAGTGTAGTATATATAAAACAAAAGGAAGCCGGGCGTGGTGACGCATGCCTTTAATCCCAGCACTTGGGAGGCAGAGGTAGGAGGACCGCTATGAGTTCCAGGCCATCCTGAGACTACATAGTGAATTCTAGGTCAGCCTGAGCTACAATGAGACCCTACCTCGAAAAAGAAAAACAAAAAGAAAGCATTGTGCCAACCATGAGACCTAACAAGTAAAGAAGTAGCACAATCAAAATAAACATGTGAGTAGAGAAAAAAAGATAATCAGATTCTTTTCTACAAAAGTACATTTTATTTTAAGCTAGAGTTATTCACACATGTGTGTGTGCATGCGTGTGTGTGTGTGTGTGTGTGTGTGTGTGTGTGTGTGCACATGTGGATACTGGTACATGTGAAAGCCAAAAGTAACATTGGCTGTTGTTTTCCAGTCATTCTCCACATTGTTTTGAGATACAGTCTCTCACTGAGCCTAGAGTTCATCAGTTCAGCTAGACTAGCTAGCCAGCAATCACTGGGCATCCTCTTGTCTCCACCCCCACTCCCAGTGCTGGGATGACAGGCACACACTGCTATGCTTGTCTTTTATATGGATGTTGGAGTCCACACTCGGGTCCTCATGCTGGTGCAGGAAGCACTTTACCCACCAAGTCATCACACAAGCTATTTTATTAAATTAAGTTACTGACTTTACTCATCTAACTTGGCTCGATATGAAGACTTCCTCTACAAAGTGAACTTGTACTCCTGAATTAAATAATTATTACCTATGGGAATAATTTAGTATGTTACCTTATTCTCAATTACTTACTAGGATTTCCCCCCACAAAAACATTTTGAAGAATGCCAACCCACTTTGAAAGAAGTAATACTCATTCTTATGTGATATCAGTTGTATAACAATTTGTTTTACAGTCATATTCTGTAAACCCTGAAAGTCAGTGGGAACACAGAGATTTAAATAGAAAGGCTGAATTATATGATCATCCTTCTCTTCTTTGTTTAAAACTTGTATTTATTTATTTGCAAGCAGAGAGAGATAGGACAGAAAGAAAAAGGGCACACCAGGGCCTCCAACCACTACAAACAAACTCCAGATATATGTGCCACTTTGTGAATCTGGTTTTACATGGGTACTAGAGAATCAAACCCAGGTAGTTAGGCTTTGCAGGCAACTGGCTCTCAGACTTGACTTTGTGTACATGGACCCAAATTTCCTGCGGTCAGAAGCACAGACCAGTCCCTCCATTGGGCCCCTTCTATGTGGACCATCACCATAACCAGTGGCTCCTGGTAGGAAGCTCTGCTGGCCTTTGTCTGATCAGTGCTGAAAGGTCACTACTTCTGCAAAGGGCAAGAAGCCCTGCTTCAACATCTCCATTTCTTCTATAATACCTAGAAAGTATCATGCACAATTATGTCTCACTACTGATTACAGTTGAATAAAATGAAATTTTTACTCCTCTTACACTGCTTAACACTTCGCAGAATCCAGAATAAGAGGATTGGACTTTACATTCACTGTTTTTCACTTTGTTAGAGCAGTTTAATTTGAGACTGCTTCCCTGATTGAAATGGGAGGATCCTATAACAAGACGCTGTTCAGTCATAAAAAATGGCCATAGCTTCTTCCTTATTACCATTCTCTCTGCCTCCAGCTCCTGATTACTTTACTTTAAAAGTACAAGCCAGGGCTGGAGACATTGGTTAGTGGCTAAGGTGCTTGCCAACAAAGCCAATGGACCCAGGTTCAGTTTTCCAGTACCCAACCTAAAGCCAGATGCGCATGTACCTGGAGTTGGTTTGCAGTGGCTAGAGGCCCTGGTGTGCCCATTCTCTCTCCCTCTCTACCTTTTCCTCTCTCTGTCAAATAAATAAAATAAAAATGAAACTACAAGCCATACGCCATCATCAGATTCAACCAACTGCAAAGTGAAAATATTCAAGAAATTGCGTGTATGCTTAACATGTCCATACTTTCACATATCATTGTTTCCTAAGAATAATGTGTAACAACTATTTGCAGAAAACTTGCATTGTATTTCATGTTATAAATAATCTGCACATGATTTAAAATGTACAGGAGGGGCTGGATAGATGGCTCAGTGATTTAGGCGTTTGTTTGCAAAGCCTAAAGGCTTGGATTTGATCCCCTAGTACTCACATAAACCCAGATGCACAGAGTTGTGCATGTCTCTGGAACTTGTTTGCAGGGACAGAAGGTTCTTATGTACAGGTGGATGTACATAGGTAATATATAAATACTAATCGGTTTCTATTAGGGACTTGTACATCTACATATCTGTGTATCCAAAGGGGTCCTGGTACTAATTGCCCAGGATATTTAGGAATGACTAACCTAGCTTCTAGGTTTACCTTCTGATAGTAGAGTTACCTAATCTAAACAGAACGCAAATCTGTAGGGACCCTTCACATTTGTCCCATGTCTATAAAAAGCAAATGTGTATACATTCTCTAGATAAATATGATCTATTGCTTGTTATCTTCAGCTTCTCTTATAGTTTAAGAAATTCATTTTCCTGATGATGGATTTGTCAGAAAGTTCTAACACAGTTGAGAATCTCTCTGGGAATCTGCAGTTTTAAGATTGGCTTGCCAATATCCTAAAATGTTAGAGCATGCCATAAATCATGGTGTTGCAAAGGTAGAAAGATTTTTGACAACCAGTCAACCAATCCAACCTGTTATATTAAAAGGTGAGGAAAGTTGGACTGCAAAAGTTTAAGTAACTTCTAAAAATATTTTAGCTAATGACTGGCAAAAATTAGTCTAGCCACTACATCATGATTACACATTTGGAGATGATTAGTTTCCACATTTTTTAAGAAAATAAAAAAAATAGGTTATTACAGAGCAGACGTCCATAGGTTTATGCAACTTGTATGTTCCTGGAGAATGCAAATTTTTTCTGCTTCTCATACAATAAAGAAATTATCTGATATGTAGCATCTTTTAAACACATATTAGTCAATTAGCCAATAATGTAATTTGACAACAACATTGTAAAACTAATAATATAGTTATGTAACAATATTATGCCATAGAAAATTGTACCACTTGAACTTGATTTCTGTTTTGGAGAAGTAATGTGAATGACTAAGCAAATAGATTTAGGAATCTGAGCTCTGCTATTAAATAGCTATGTAGGACTGGAGTGATGACTTAGCCATTAAAGTGCTTGCCTGCAAAGCCTAAAGACCCATGTTGTATCTCTATTCAGATCCCCCATTAGCCAAAGGCCAAAGGTGAGGCAAGTGCAAGGCCTCCCATGCCCACTCGGTGGTACAAGTGTCTGGCATTCAAATACAGTCACTGCGCCCTGGCACACCAATCTCTCCTTCCCCCCCCCCAACTTAAAATTTTTTAAAAATAGCTATGTAACCAAGATCAAATAATTTTTTAAAATCTTATAATGGGAATAATAGCTATACTTAATGTGGCTTCTTTAAATATCAAATGTGGCTCTAGGTATAATTTACTCCCAGTGTCTTCACATGTCAAATATCTATTAAGTATCAGTTATGGCCAGCTGAAAAATGGTCATAATTATGCCTGGAATGAGAATGTTTTCAGATATAATCCAGGATTTAAGCAAAAGGAGAAAATTTGCATAATTGGGAAATATATGTGATCTTTCTGCTTACTCTGAAGTAAAAACCAATGTGGCATAAGCCTTCATCTGATATTTGATGCCATAGGAGTAGGAAAAAGCTCTACAAGAATATAGTTGTGTAGAAAAATACCTGCTACCAAACAGCCCTGTTTAACTAGTTTATTGGTTTCCAATGAATATTGTTAATTACTACATAATTCATTATATATATTTATATCAAATGAAATCCTAAGCTTTTCTTAGAAGGAGGTTTTTTAATTCTTTTACTGTTAAAAGCTTTTGAAACTATGTAACACTCTATACTTGCATGAGTCTGTACTCCTTGTGAAACTGCATCTTTGATAAATATTTACATGATCTGTCCTAGCACTGAGAAAAAATAAAAACACTCAAAGGATAGCTATCCAAAAGAAAATAGTAGCTATATACATTGAAAAATAAACTTTTCTTAAGACAAGATCTTACTCTAGCCCAGACTGATCTGGAACTCACTATGAAGTCCAGGATAGCCTCAAACTCAGAGTGATCCTCCTACCTCAGTCTCCCAAGTGCTGAGATTATAGATGTGAGCCACTGTGCCCAACATGTAAGCATATGAAATACAATTCCCATTCCAGAGAGATTAAGTTTACCTAACAAGATTGCAATGTTTATATTACTGGAAAGTTTAATATCATCATGATATTGATGACAGTGCTTGTGAATTTGTACAAGTTCAGACTTCAACTATTACAAACATGTTCAATCAAATATCTTCCATTGTGTTGAAGAGATGTATTAGTAGTTAAGGAGCTTGCTTGGAAAGCCAAAGAACCCAGGTTCAATTCCTCAGGTCCCATGTAAGCCAGATGCACAAGGTGGTACATGCATCTGGAATTAGTTTGCAGTAGCCAAAAGCCCTGGCATGCCCATTCTCTCTCTCTCTCTCTTTTTCTCTCTCATCTGTTTTTACTCTCTCTCTCTTTCTCTGTCTCTCTCTGTCTCTCTCTTTCTCATCTGCTTCTCTCCCTCCTCTCTCTCTCTCTCTCTCTCTCTCTCTCTCTCTCTCTCTCAAATAAATAAATGAAAATTTAAATGTATATGTTAGCCAGGCATGGTGATGCATGCCTTTAATCCCAGCACTCAGGAGGCAGAGGTAGGAGGATTGCTGTGAGTTTGAGGCCACCCTGAGACTTCATAGTGAATTCCAGGTCAGCCTGAGCTAGAGTGAGACTCTGCCTCAAAAAAAAAAAAAAAGGATATTTTAAAAATAATTTCCATTATCATAAATATCAGAATAAAACACGTTGGAATTTTATCACTTAGTGGGAGTCTAACCAAGGACCTGTATACTCAAGTCTACCGTGAACTATTTTCAAAGAAAGTGAAAACGCCCCTAAACTCTTCCAAACCTGGATGCTGCTACAGTTATTTATGTGATTCCTCCCTTCTTTTTTGTTATGCATTGATGCAGATGGACCTTATGGACTTCAAGTTAATTCTGATAAAGGGTTAAAAGTAGGGGAAGTGTTTACTGTTGACCTTGGAGAAGCCGTCCTGTTCAACTGTTCTGCTGATTCTTATCCCCCCAACACCTACTCTTGGATCCAGAAATCTGACAATACAACATATGTCATTAAGCACGGGCCTCACTTGGAAGTTGCATCTGAGAAAGTAGCCCAGAAGACCGCCGACTACATGTGCTGTGCTTACAACAACATAACTGGGAGACGAGATGAAACTCGCTTCACAGTCATCATCACTTCCATAGGTAAGTGTTACATGACAAGAAGAGACCCCAGTAAAACAAGCATACGCTGGCCTTGATTTACCCTAATACCTATGTAAAAGACAAAAATCATGGTGCTGTTATCCATATGCTGTCTCGTCAATTAATCAAACCATGGTTTCTATGACTTGAAGAATGGAAATTCAAAGCAAATAGAGAGGAATTCAAATGCTAGTTCTGTGGAACTCAGAAGAAAATGTCCAACAAATTACTTCTAAGTGTGCATTATTCCTTTCCAATTTTACAAACAGGAATGTAAAAGAGGTAGAATGCCCACCTAAGGGTTTATGCCTACAGTTAGATTAGATTAGAAGAACAAATCTCCACGAGTTAGAAATTTAGTGTTTCAATTTTGCATTCCTCATTGTCATTCATGGGTTCCCCTTCCTTTTTCAACCTTGAACCACCTGATCTGTTCAAATGCACACCTAGAGTATATAAATCTTGAAAATTAAAGTTTTGTATGTCTTTAGAAATTTTACCTTCAGAAATACCAACTCAAAAGGTCAAGAACCAATGCCTGGAATATAGATGTCTGGCAAGTTACCATCTTTATGAACTTTCTCTCTAGCATGTTTTCATTCTCTGGTATAATTCCCTATATTGTTTCAGTCATTTCTATAGGTTCATATGATATTAGTACATCCTCAATCTTCAAAGCTCTAAAACTATATACCCAACTGTCTTCTTGATGCCTACAGTTAGAAATACCGAAAGCAGTAAATAAGTCCAAAATATCAAAACTGAAACATCTTCCTCCTCCTCCCACACAAACTGCTTAGTCTATCCTATTTAAGTGAATGTCCCTAAATTCTCTCAGCCTAACAGAAGACTAAATGTCATCCCACACCCTTTCCTGTTGCCTGGCACCTGAACCACATTCTGTCCATTCTCCATTCTTATCACTAAATCTATCCTTCTTTTTCTCCTTCCTTCTTTCTCTAATATTTTTTTTTCTAATCTTCCCTTCTCTTCCCCTCTCTCTGCTCACCCCCTTCTTTTTCTGTTCCTTCACTCTTTCCTTCTCCTCTTCCATCTTACTTTTATTTTTACTATTTCCTCTTCTATTATTACCTCCATTACTTCTATTCCTATCAAGCCCTTTGCATATAGAAACAGTCAAATCAGATTCTACTTGAAGGAAAAGCCAGGGGAATGTTTAAAGAGAAAGCGGTAATTAAAGTGCCTATGAATGGCAATGGAATAAGTGCACAAAAGCTAACAGCCATTAGTACTTTTCCATTGATGCCTCACCTCCATCTATATAGCCCTGGTGCCTAGAATGGGGCATATAACACAGAGAAGCCCGATGTAATGTATTGAGGAAATGAAGTAAGGAAACAATCCTGGGGCTGGGGAGATGGCTCAGCAGATAAAAGCAGTTGTTGCACATGTATATGATCCCTGAGTTTGATCCTCAGCCCCCACATATAAAGAGTTGGGCATGGCTGCACATACCTATAACCCAGTCCTGAGGGTTATGGAGACAGGAGAAGGACTGGGGTGAGCTGTTCAGCCAACATGCTTGGAAAACAGAAGTTCCCGGTTCAGTGAAGAAGTAGTAGAAGTAGTATAGTAGAAAACTCAACATTCTATTCTGGCCTCTGTGCACACATGCACATAGGATACACATGTCTATGCATATAACAGACACTACCTTATACTCATAAGATATATAAATAATAATAAATAAAAACAATTTCTGTAGTCCTTAGGATACAACTTTCAGTTCATGCCCTTCAGCTACTGTCATCAAAAACATCTGGAGACATTACTGAAAAAATATAGTTTTTCAGAAGGCTGAAACAGGATGGTATTGATTTCAGGGCCAGCCTGGTCTGTATAGTAAGAACCCCCTCATCTCAAGTATAAGCAAATAAATGGTTGTATTAAGATGGCTCAGACCTATTAGATCAAGATTCTCCAGGTAGGATTTTGGCATTTGAATATTTAGCACAACTACACTACTTATTTAAAATATATTTCCTCCGCTGAATGTTTAATTTTATTAAAGATCTTAGAGAGAGTTAGTCAAAAACCTGCAGGTTGATGAAAAAAACGTGGTAGATAAAGTTCTCCTAGAACTTGTGAAGGTTCACAGTATTAATATTCACAAAGTCATCTAAGTATACTGGAATTTGTGTATTGTCATTATGGGCTTTTATATGAAGAAATACTCCTGGAAAATTGTTAATTAATGGAACTTTTTACAAAGCAGGAGATGTCAATATCTTCACTCTTCAATACAGTGTCCATTAGCCTCATTTATCTTTGAGAAATTAAAATATGGCTTTGCAATGGATGGGTTGAGATGTTAAGTATTTCATCTTTATTCATTTTAATTTAAGTGTACATGGTTGCATCTTTCTAGTGCCTACAACATTAGAGAATAAAGTTACAGATTTCTTACCAAAATTATGAGGTAAGTAAATACTGGGACAGTAAATAATAACATATTTTCCTAGTATTTCCTCCAAAATATGTATGTTTAAAGTTATTAAAACTGGGCATTCATTCATTAGTTGGCACTTATTGTGAGCTAAATACTGGGATAAGCACTAACAATCAAATAATTCCTGGTAACAAGAATTCTTGCTTACAATCTTGGGTGGGTAGCAGGATATATACAAGATAAGGCATATACTTTAATTCATAACTGACTAATTTTTTAAATATTTATTTGAGAGAGAGAGAAAGAAAAAAATGAACATGTCAGGGCCTCCTGCCACTGCAAACAAACTCCAGATGCATGCATGACTTTGACCATCTGGCTGTACATAGATACTAGGAAATCAAACCTGGACATCAGGCTTTGCAAACAAGCTCCTTTAACCACTAAGCCATATCCCCAGCCCAGTTTACTAATTTTCATGGGCTTAGCCAGGTTTTCATCAAGTAGTTAACTGAAACTTAGTTCTAACATAAGCTATATATGTATCAAACTATATATAGAATATTTTTGGTAGCAGTCTTGGTCAAATCTTGGACTTTTTTTTTATGTTCATTACAAGTGAAAATATAGATATAATATGTTGCAGTTAAGACCTAAAATTCACCCACTATATGTTAGAAACCCACAGTAGTTGATTAAGATTTTATTACCAAGGTCCAAAGATAGTCAGCCTTAATAACAGATAATTGCCTTTTGCAAAATATAAAAACCTGTCTGACCTGCATTTGTTATTATAGTAAATAAGAGCAGGTGCTCATTTTTCTGAGGGATTCAGGGTTGTCAACATTAGTGGCCTCTGTGGTTTTTAGAACTATTTTCCATCACCCAAATGTCTACAGAGCTTTAATTCAAACAGCAGAAAAATAGGGAAGGAAACAAATAGCATTGATGTGATGTGTTAAGTATTTAATTTTTACTTTTCCAAATGAATAAATCTGTGCAATGCAGATTAATCCACCACAATAAATGGTCATCACTTGTAACTAACAACTGGGCACTTATGGATCCTTCATTCTGATGAATGAGCTATATTAAGATCTGTAGGGAAATTGAAATCAACTATAAAGATAGGATTCCTGCCCTTGAGATGTTTCCAGAACCAAGTTGGTATTTGGTATAGCCAGAGTCAAGCTATAGGAAATAGATGAATCTCTTTATTTTTAATGAGGAAAGAAATGTGGCCAGCTAAATGTCTTAGCAATAAGATATGAAGAGAAAAGGAAAATGGAGTCAAAGATGACTCCAAGGTCACAGATATGGAAAGAAAATAACAAGGTTAGGAAATAATCAAAAGTTTTATTGGGACACTTTCAGTTAGGGAGAAGAAGGCTAGAGAATGTGACAATTAGCTCTGTGTTTTTCACTCTGTGTCAAACTAGAACAGATGGTGATTTTCACCTCTGTGAGCGATGATTCACATTTAATTTGAGATATTATTAATTGACCTTTCTGTATCTCAGTGAAGATACCCTAAAGAAAACAGAGGCAGTGGTCAAGGTCACACAATCCATACATGTTAAAATAATAACTTAATTAAAAACAGTTCTTTTTAACTACTTTACAAACTTTATCCTTTGATGTCACTGAGAACACTGATGACACATTGTCCTTCATACTTATGTATGTTATATATTCTTATCGCCTTAACTAATTTAATGTTATAAATATACAGATGCTCTATTTCGTCCAAAAAGATGTGTATGTTTCATATTAATGAGAAGCCATAAAATATCTATAGCTAAAAATAATATCTAGATTTTTAAAGGAAATAATAGCTATTAAAATAATAAGTCAACATTTATATTTGAAAAGCCATGAGTTTATTACCTTAATTGGGGACTTCCTTGAATACATATATCCATTCTTTAAAGTTTCAACTGAATGTAAATCCCTCCTATGATACATAATATATGTAAAATGATGTTTATGGAAATGTAATCATTTTATTAGAATTTAAATGAAGAATTTAATGAGGGGGTTCAAATGTATGTCATCAGAACTCTCTAAGGCCATATGGATATAAGAATTTTACTATAATAAAAATATTTTCAATCCATATGTAACCTAGAAGACTCAATCATTTTAAACACTATATTCTATATCTGTTCCGAAAAAAGAAGTAGGAAAAACACCCAAAGCAGGAAAACAAATTTACTAAGTTGTTCTACTTATCTACAAACTTCTCAAACCAAGTTCTTAGGAATGTTTTTCACTTTGGGCTACCGGAGATAAAAATGAATACAGAATGCCAACTGGGACATGCAGACCCTGAGACCTCTGTTGACATCCCCTCAGCATCTACCACAGAATGAGTGCGTCCATGACGTGGGGCCATGATGGAGTGTAGAAACAGCACAGCCCTCAATATGGTGCCTTCATCTCCACAGGGACATGAATCAGGTGCCATAAACAGTGAACAGATTGGATGAAAGAGCTCTCAGAGCTCCATTCTGGTTCAGAAATAGACACAGTGTCTGGTAGCATATGGCTGACCTGTTTTGGGTACAGTCTCAAACAGCAGGGTAGCGATGCCATGGATACCACACCTCTTGCCCATATTTGCACTTAACGTGTTATTTCATTTTATTTGTTTGCCTAAGGAGGGTCAGATAGCATTTGTACTGTGGCTTTGGTAAGTGAGTCCATCGTGTTTAAATAATAGGGAGGATGGCATGCTATGTGCAAATGAATAGCCGGAGCTCTTTGGGAGGAAAAAGAAGGGCACTCCTGCAAGTGCCCAGAACTGCACTGGAGATCCCCATATATTTTCTGGGGCAAGAGGGCCAGAGTTTTCCTATTACCTTATTTTCAGGTTCTGATTCTGTAAGTTTATTTATTCAAACTACCCTTACTTAGAGCTGACACCACACCAACTGTGCCCCTTGATAGGAAGTCTGGGATAGAGAAGCAGGCACAAGAGCATTGCTGGATTATCCTCTGGAGCATGGGCCAGGAAAGATCATTTGTTCTGAGACAGGATCTTCCACGTTTCTCATTCTTCATGGAAAAGACACTTGGCCTTTTCATGGCCAAGGTTTCATACTGACAGATGCTGGTCACTATAGTGTGGGTTTCTGATGACAGACAAACAGAGGCCAAGGGGAAGAATCAAGAAGGCAATAAGGAAGGAGTCTAAAGACATAAGAAAAAAAGGGAGCAACTGGAAAGAGTGTAATCCCCCATAGAAGAGAATGTGTAAATTTGATCACTTTAATACATACATGTCAAAAGAAACAAAAGTTCAAAATGAAGGAAAGGTGTCCATTGTGTCTAAGAGTATGATATCCAGTATGTTCAACCTGCCGCCAGATTTTAAAATCATGGAAGGATCTGGTAAAGAACTTATGGCTACCAGAGTGAAACTTCACCATGAGAATGAGATGCACTCTGACATAATCTTTATTAGCATATTTTAACACTTTTAGGATATTCAAAAACAGCCAAGACTATACTGAAATGTTTCCCTACAGTTCTATTCATGATAAGGCACTCACAGGAGATTTAATAAATTACCATGTGATTCTCTTTTAGGGGTCAAGGGTTACTGAATTTTGACAAGTCTATCTGTCTATCATGAACTTTTGAATCATCTGAAGTTTGGGGTTAGAAAAAGTAAGGGAAAAGCTGGTTTAGGGCTGGAGAGATGGCTTAGCGGTTAAGGCACTTGCCTGCAAAGCCAAAGGAGCTAGGTTTGATTCCCCAGGATGCATATAAACCAAATGTACAAAGTGGTACTTGTGTCTGGAGTTCATTTGCAGTGGCTGGAGGCCCTGGTGCACCCAACTCTCTCTGTCTGCTTCTCTCTGCTTCTTTCTCTGTTTCTCAAATAAATAAATAATAAAATATTTTTAAATTTATATTTTTTTAAAAAGCTGTTTTATAGAATCCTACTTGCTGATTGCAAAAATCAGTTGTTAGGGAGCTAGAGAGATGGCTCATTGGTTACAGAAGCTTGCTTGCAAAGCCTAATGTCCCCGGTTCAATTCCCAAGTGACATAAAGCCAGATACACAGAGTAGTGCATGCATCTGGAGTTCTTTTTTTAAAAAAAATTATTGAGCTGGAGATATGGCTTAGCAGTTAAGGCACTTGCATGCAAAGGGTAAGGAACCTTAGCAGTTCTTAGCAAAGACAGGAGGCCCTGAAGTGCCCATACTTACCACCCCATATCTCTTTCTGTTTGAAAATAAATAAATAAAAATATTTTGATGCAAAAAATCATTTGTAAATACACATGAACAGAAAAAATTAAACTCCCAGTCAGAAAAAGCAAAATGTATGCTCTAGTCTCTCTTCTAGAACTAGATGCTCTACCAAATATTTCAGTTTCTTTGAAACTATAGCTTTCAAAATTCCTATAAGTGATACTATACATTTTTTATTAATTTCATTAATGCTTAGATGATGCAACAGTGCCAAATAAAGGGTAAATAAAATACATATGGCTTTATAGACATATATTTAATTGTGCATGTTCTAAAAAGTCCCCTTAAACAATTTTCCTTTGATAACAGATCTACAATGAAGAAACAGAACATTCACTTACTAAAAGCAGTCCCCAAATCATGTAGCTTGAATCTTGCCATTCTTTTTTTAATTTAATTTTTATTAGTTATATACACAGTGTGTATACAGTCATGTTGATACCATCATTAGCCTCCTCCCTGTCCACCCCCTTCTGCAGGGACCCTTCCCTTCGGGGAATGTGGGTCGTACATAGTTGGGCTAGCCATCAGTTAGTTATGGGTAAGAGGCAATGTCTTTGTGCATAATGACCCCCTCTTCTGCAAATTTCCCTGAGTCATGTTGGGTTCATTTTGGGTCTACTTCAGTGATGAGGTCTTGAGAGCCTCTAAGGCTTTGGATAGCTGGTTTGGTAGGAGTTGAGTGTTCTCTGTGTCTGTCTCCTCATCCTTGTGCTGGTACCAGGTTCACCAAGAAAGCAGCACTCTTGCTCATTTCCTCTGTTACTCTTGGTTTCAGCTGGGGCCCTATTGAGGTGTGGTGGGCTGATTCTCTCCTCAGGATTTGCATCCATCTGAAAAAAAGAAGGAAGTTCTCCAACAAAGAGTGAAGTCAGCACCAAATAAATAGGATAGCCATTATTATTTTAGAGAGAACTTAATAGGTATAGGCCCTCTTGTAGCCCACAATTGCTGGGAGCTTGATAGTAGAGAACAGGCTCATTTTTTGGTTATGGTTCTGACTTGTTTCCCAGCTCCAGCTATGGGTTCCATTCCACTAAGCAGATCAATTAGCCAATTCAAGAATAGTTGGTTACCCACCATGGCTATCTGCCACTATTGCATTTGTGTGAGCATCATGTCAGGTAATGTTTGCTGTTGAATAGGTTAAACCACAAGTTGCTTGGACAGATGTTGGTCATTTTCCCCCAGTCACTCAGGTAGCATATTCTGGCACTATACAGCTGTCTGGGGACTGGCCGTCTTCCAGATTTCAGCCATGTCACTCTATGTTCCATACCATTAGCATATGGTGTCTTCAGCAGTAGGGTCTAACCACTATCCTTTGGTGGGTCATTAAGTACTCTGACAGAAATCTGTCTTCTTTTGGGAAAGGATCTCTCTGATCAACATCTCATTGAGGATGTTAACCACATGCTGGTACTGGGAGTTACAGGCAAGCACCAAGGAAAAGAAGGACAAAAAAGATTGGTAATATAAAAGAAATAGAAAGAAGAGAGGGAAGAGGGAAGGAGGGGAAGAGAGAGAGAGAGAGAAACAGGGGAATACTAAGGTTAGTCTTCATCTTAACCTCTCAATGGCTCTGTGATTCACGTGTTCCCTCTAAAGGCCTGATGAAGGTTCAACAATTTAATCTGCTTTTAGGTTGTAGAATTTTATGGTACCATTGCCACTGGGCCCAGTTATGTGTCCTCCACCCCCACCCACCCTATTGCCCTGTCCTCGGCATGCTTATTAAGTATGTCAGTATCTCGGGCTGATTCAGGTTAGGAGCCACAGATGAGTGAGACCATGCAACATTTATCTTTCTGTGATTGTGTGAGTTCACTGAGAATGATTTGTTCCAGGTTCAATCATTTTTCAACTTTCATTGTGTCGTTATTCCTTACTGCTGTGTAGAATTCCATTGTGTAGATATACCACATCTTGACTATCCATTTGTCTAATGATGGATATCTGGGTTGATTCCAGCTCTTAGCTATTATGAATTGAGCAGCTATAAACATGGTTGAGTCAATCTCTCTGAACTGAGGCACAGAGCTTATAGGGTAAATGCCCAATAAGGGAATAACTGAGTCTGTTGGTAACTCTATAGTCAACCTTTATAGGAGTCTCCATATTGCTTTCCATAGTGGTTGTACCATCTTACATTCCCACCAACAGTGAATGAGGGTTCTTATTTCTCCACTTCCTCACCAGTATTTGTTTTCATTTTATTTTTTAATGTTTGCTATCCTTACTGGGGTAAGATGGAATATCATAGTTGTTTTAATTTGCATTTCCTTAATGATTAGGAATGAAGAACAGTTTCTTAAGTGTGTGTTTGCCATTTGTATTTCTTCCTCTGAGAACTGCCTGTCCAGTTCTTTGCCCCATTTTGTGAGTGGGCTTTTGACTTTTTATTGTTTACGTTTTTAATTCATTGTAGATTCTGGAAATTAGGCCTCTGTCAATTGTATATCCAGAAAAAATTATCTCCCATTCTCTGGGTAACCTATTGGCTCTGCTCATTGTATATTTATCTGTGAAGAAACTTTTCAGCTTCATGAGATCACAGTGGTTTAGTGATTTTTTAACTTCCTGAGCTACTGGGGTTTTGTTCAGGAATTCTTTTCCCATTTCCTATATCATGGAAAGTTCCTCCTAATTTTTCTTCCAATAGTAGCTGGTTTTCTGGTCTTATATTGAGGTCTTTGATCCATCTGGACTTGATTATTGTGCATGGTGAGATGTGTGGATCTAGTTTCAGTTTCCTGCATATGGTTGTCTAGTTTGTCCAGCACCATTTGTTAAAGATGCTGTCTTTTCTCCAGTCTACATCATTAGGGCCTTTATCAAGTAGATATAGTTACTTGACTCAATGTCCAGGTCCTCAATTCTGCTCCATTGTTCTATAATCCTATTTTTATGCCAGCACCATGCTGTTTTTATTACTATGGCTTTTTAATATAGCTTTAGATCAGGTATGGTGATGTCTCCAGAGGTGTTTCTTTTGCTGAGGATATGCTTGAATATCCGAGGCCTTCTGCCATTCCATATGAATTTGAGATCATTTTTTCTATCTCTGTGAAGAAAAATGCTGGGGTTTTTATTGGTATTACATTAAATCTGTATGTTGCCTTTCATAAGACTTCCATCTTGACAATGTTAATTCTGCCTATCCAGGAGCATGGGAGGCCTTTCCATTTTTCTCAAGTTCTCAATTTCTTTTTTGAGTGTGTTTTTATGTTTTCATTGTATAGGTCTTTCACATCCTTGGTTAATGTCATTCCAAGGTGGCTTTTTTTTTTTTTTTTTTTGGTATGTGTGTTGTTGCTATTGAAAATGGGACAATGAGGCTTATTTCTTTCTCTGTATCTTTGTAGTTTGCCTATGGAAAAGCTACTGATTTTGGTGCATTGATTTCTGTCACCATCTATTATGAGGGATACTTTTGCTGAGTAGAGTAGTTTGTGTTGGAAGCCATAGGTTCTTAGACTTTGAAGTGTTCCATTCCAGGCCCTTCTGGATTTCAGGGTTTCCATTGAGAAGTCTGAAGTAATTCTGATGGGGTTTCCTTTGTATGTAATGTGTTGTTTCTCCCTAGCTAATTTTAGGACTTTCTCTTTAGTACAGATGTTTAGAGTCTTAATGATAATATGTCTTGGAGAATTTCTCCTTTGGTCCAGTCTGTTTGGAGTTCTGTTAGCTTCTTTTATCTTGATGGGACTTAATTTTGAGAGAGCGGGAAAGTTTTCATCAATAATTTTGTTGAATAAGTTTTCCATGCCTTTGGTCTTTATTTTTTCCCCTTCTGGTATTCCCATGATCCAAATTTTGGGACATTTAATGGTATCTCACAGTTCCCTCATGTTCTCTTCACAAAAAATTTTGAACTTATTGAAACTTTTAGACTCATGAACTGTTTCTTCTGTTTTGTCTTCCAGTTCTGACTTTCTATTCTCCACATGGCTGACTCTATTCTTGAGAGCTTCTATAGACTTTTGGGCTTGTTCAATTTGATTTGTATTTTCTATTACATTTTTACATATAGTTTCCATCTCTCTGTTGAGTTCCCTTTGCACATCATTTCCAGATTTTTCTTAATACTTCTTGGAATTCATCCTTACATTTCTTTATGACTTTATTGAGCTTAGCCAGCTGGCTGTTAAGGTCCTTTTTCTTTCCCCGCTCTCCATCAGATCATTTAAATGTCTTTGGATCCCTTCCTGGTTCTTATCTATTAGAACTAACCTAGTGAGGACAGCATTCATACAATTATTGGCCCTTTGCTGCTTTTCTGAAAGTTCTGCTATTTCCTTGGTCAGGGTTGCATAGCTTGTACCTTCATTTTGGGGTACTGATCCTAATGTCTCTTCTATGTTTTGATTAGAGACATCGATTGTGAGACTGGGCAATCTTATTGGATTTACTTGCACTTGATTTCTTATGTTATTCCTTTTGTGCTGTGGTCTGCCCATCATGGTGTAGGAGTCTTATTTAATTTAGGAGGAAGCTGTAGTCTACCCTTGAGGCGTCTTCAGTAATTATTTCCTTTTATGTTTGTTTCCACTAGGCTTCTGATTGCAATTGGGCCTGCCTGCTCAGAGGGAAGGAGCCTGTGAGCCTCTGGTAGAGGCCTAGGAACCTGATGTAGGATCTTGTTGTTCATGATTCATGGTTTGGGATTGTGTGGTCAAGTGGCCCAAGGGGACAGGGGGTAGGGGGAAATGGGACAAAGCAGACTGGTGTTGCAGCTGGGCTGTGGAAGGGAGAGTATGAGAATGTGTGGTGGTTCTGTGATGCTGAAGGTGAAGGGATGGGACAGCTGGTCCCTTGGGACCCTGTAGCAGGGGTAGATGGGACTTCCAAGTCCTGTGACAGGGCAGGATAGGTATATGGGACTTCTGTGGGTCAGGTGACACATGGTGGGGCATGGAAATCCCCTCTGGTAGGAAAGCCTAGAGAGGGAGAACCCTGGCCTGCTGGCCAGGGTCCACACATGGAGGGGCAGTGGCATGTCGAGGTCCCCAGTAGTGGCAGGGAAGCACTAGCCTGCTGACCTGGGTCCACACAGGGAGGTGGGGGATGGCAGCAAGTGAGACTGTGTTCATGCTGGAGGTCCCCTAGGGAAACACTAGCCTGCTGGCCTAGGTTGGTGCATTGGGGTGGGGGGCAGTGGTGGTGAGTGGTTGGTGTTCCTGTGTGGAGGACCCCTGGGGGAACACTAGCCTGCTGCCCTGGGTCAGCACACTAAGGTGGGGGGTGGTGGCAAGTGGGATGGTGTTCCTGTGTGGATTATCATGGAGATCCAACAAGCTAATTTGCATCATACACCTTAGAACAGAGCTTTAAATGCAAGCACTCAGCATATATAGCTACTAGCACCATACTTTGTATGATGAAAGTAATAAAGAGAATGACGTTCAGAACAAAGTGAATTTTAATCATAACATTGGGTTTAAGTATTTATTAAAAATCACACATATTATTTTGGAGATTACTTTATGGATGAAAAATTAATAAAGTATATTGGAAATAAGCATCCTCCCTCTTTAACTATATGCCATCACCTCCCTGGAAAGCTCATGCCCTTTAATCACACTGAAACCAAGAGAATGAAGAACAGAGAGCATCTAGCTCCAAAGGTTGTAAAGACAATGAACTGAAACAGGTTGAAGTTAAGTTTGCAAACATAATTGAATGTATGACAGGAGCAAGTTAATAGACCTACTACAAGGATGAGTATTATCCCAGACAGTTCCACATTTACAATCACAAATATCCCTAGGGAAGTTTTGGGTGTAAGTTCAAAACTAAGTGTGTCCTTTCTACTTGGTGATGAGAGAGGGAGAGGAAAAGAGAGAATGTGAGAGACAGAGGCAATGGTGTCTTATTTAAGAAAAAGAATAATCATGAAAGGCTTAGCTCAGAGGCTAAAGCACTTGCCTGCAAAAGCCTAACAACTTGGGTTTGATTCCCCAGTACCCATATATAGCTAGATGCACAAAGTGGTTAATGCATCTGGAGTTGGTTTGTAGTGGCTAGAGGCCCTGGTGCATCCATATATTTATTCATTCTCTCTCTCTCTCTCTCTCTCTCTCTCTCTCTCTCTCTCTCTCTCTCTCTCCTTGCAAATAAAATAATGAAATATTTTTAAAAGAATAATCAAACACTTCAGATTATATAGTAACATTAGTAAATACATGTGTTTTAGGACTGGAGAAGCTTGCACAAAAAGGGAAATCACTGTCTCCATTAGCAAGTATAACAGGAATATCACTATTCTTGATTCTATCCATGTGTCTACTCTTCCTATGGAAAAAATACCAACCTCACAAAGGTAGGTTAAAATTATAAAAAAATAAAATACATTTTAGATATAGTCTTTAAAAGCACCTGACAATGTTTTTTTTTTTTTTTCCTTTTCATTTTCTCCTGCTTTTAGTTATAAAACAGAAGCTAGAGGGCAGGTAATACATATGTTTCTATGAAAAAAAAATTTTGATACTTTTCTCTCTCAATAATAGTTCCTGATAAGAATACCTATTTGTCTTTTCAGGCCAGAAACAGAATACAGGAAAACTCAAACATTTTCAGGTAATGGCCAGACTGGGAAAAGTTATTATCAATATTAATGTATTTTAATTAATATGACTAATGTTAATAGATATTACTATCAATATAATGGAATTAATATAAGCTGATAGTACCATACACTAACTATCTGTTATCTTCTAACACTTTACTAAGTGCTGTTTCTGTGCTGGTTTTATGTAAGACATGCAAATCTAAAAAATGAGCCAGAAAGGGACTTTCAACTCCATCTCACAAGACAACTAAGGAACAGAGAGAGATTAAGTCACTTGCCCACAGTCACAAAGTTCTACTCAATCCTCCCTTCTTAAATCTTTTCTCAGTCTGAAAAAGCTAAGGGGCTTTCTTTCCACAGTGAGTTGTAGGAGAGGTAGAACGCAGGCAGCCCCCGCCCAGCGCAGGGAGGAAAGGGAGGTTTAACAGAGACCATCCCCAGCGGACTCTTACTTCTTGCCTTCATTGTTGGCTTTGTACTAAGTTGTAAATTAACAATGGAACTTTTTTGCGCAAAGAGGTGGGTTAGAGTCCTGTATCTGCCACGTTACCCTTGAGAAAATTATTTTTCTTGATCTCAACTTCCTCATCCACGTAACAGAAATATAATTTTTAAAAAACTTCCTCCTAGAGTTACAATGAGAATTAAATAAAATGTAGGTGGAAAGCCTAGTGTGATTCCTGAAGGATTAGTAAGTATGCCACTTCTTCCTCTAATCTAGCCCTTACCCTTACAAATGACTGAATGTCACAGAGGGGAAGGGCCCCCCAAAAATATGGCTCCTCCCATCCACTTCCATCCTCATCATTTCCAGATAAAGCTTAGAGATGCTTCTATTGTATTGTACAACTATGCTACATAGATATATAGTAACCCTAGGAGATTAAGAAATGTCCGATTGGGGCTGGAGAGATGTTTTAGTGGTTAAGGCATTTGCCTGCAAAGCCAAAGGACCCTGACTCAATTTCCCAGGACCCACTTAAGCCAGATGCACAAAGAAGTTCTTCTGCAGTGGCTGGAGGCCCTGGTGTGCCCATTCTCTCTTTCTCTCTCTCTCTCTCTCTCTCTCTCCCTTTCTTTGCCTCTTTCTCTCTCTCAAGTAAATGAATAAATAAAAATTGTAAAAAAAGAAATGTCCAACTTGTCTTGTGCCCATATGACTTAAAGTAGACAATAAAGATAACTTCTACAAAGCTTTTTTGTTTTTCAAGAAACAAAGGATCTGGAGAGATGGCTTAGCGATTAAAGTGTTTGCCCACAAAGCCAAAGGACCTTGGTTCGATTCCCCAGGACCCATGTAAGCCAGATGCACAAGGTGGCACATGTGTCTGGAGTTCTTTGCAATGGCTGGAGGCCCTGGAACACCCATTCTCTCTCTCTCCCTCTCTCTCTCTGCCTCTTTCTCTCTCATGATTCAATAAATAAATAAATAAATATTTTAAAGAAACAAAGATAAATAAAAACATTTGCATATTAAATGAAGGCACTGAATTTGTAAGTAGTACCATTTCCCATTGCAGGGCATGAAGACGCTCTCGATGACTTCGGAATATATGAATTTGTTGCTTTTCCAGATGTTCCCAGTGTTCCCAGGGTTGGTTTTCCTAGTGGCTGATTATCCAAGAAGTAGAATTCTGCTTTCCTAGAGGTGTAAGCAGCATTCGTTTAAGCACTTGGGCAGGTGGTCCAATGATGCACTAACCCTCACTGCATTTCATGGTGTTGACTTCCTCTATAATGAGTGGTATTTTGGATTAGGGAAACTAAGACATTGTTCTCCTGTCTTCTTATATAGAGATAAGGAAAGCTAATATGAGTAAGGAAGTTATGCTAAATAATAAACATTCTTAACCTGCTGAGTTAAGTAAATACAAAATTAATTAGGTTGAAGGTCAAGAGAACTGAATAAATAAAGGATCAGGGATCCCTGGTTGAAAGTACTCTGCATGACTTTATTTACTGCAGTCCTCACTTTAATGAATTTACTCTGTACCTCAGTTTCCCTTCATTTCCTCCTCATAACTCTGGAGGGATTTTCAGAGATAATTAAACACAGCTTTCAAACTCTTCCAGGCTCTACATCAGAGAGTTAATATATACTAAAGACCTAAAGTATATGTGTTTCCATATTTATTATTATCACCAAGGTCCACTAGTAAAGGAGGAAGGGACTTCTACAAGCTGAAGTTATATTTTTTTCAGTCTGGAAAAAAAAAAAAACCTTTTGAAACAACTTGTGTTTTTATTTAACAGGCTTGAACAATATGCCCTGAGGTAGTTAGATCATGAACACTCATGGATTTGTATAGGACCAGTTTTTTTCTCTGCCTCCTTTTTTTCCCTCTGATAGTCCACCTATGGAAGGGACCACAAATGGATTGCTTCTGGATATTCTTACTTCTATTTTCTTAAAAGAACTATTTGTTGTCAGAAAATGGTTACTTTGTTTGTTCTAAGTGTCCTATCAGTGTGTAAGCATCATCCAGTACCTTTCCTGACTACAGACTTTATTTCAGAAATTCCCTCTGAGTAATGGAGAGCAGTTGATTGGATTTCTTCCTCCCTAAGGCTGAGTCAGTAGCAGCAGCACCCATAGTGTCAAAGATGAAGAGGAGACCTGTTGGACAAAGGCCATGCAATGCCCTTATTCAGTCTCAGGCAGGATGATCTCACCCTTCACTTCCACAACCAAGACAAGATAGATGATCATTGGCTAAGTTGTTTAAAGCAAGTTCTCACAGTGGAAGAAAGCACCTGTCTAGGGTATGTCTTGAAATTGCAGAGCAGGGAACTGAAGGCTAAGAGAACATTTAACTGAATTTTTAAAGAAGTTTCTGCATTTAAAATAATGTATGATTCTGGGCTGGAGAGATGGCTTAGCGGTTAAGCGCTTGCCTGTGAAGCCTAAGGACCCCGGTTCGAGGCTCGGTTCCCCAGGTCCCACGTTAGCCAGATGCACAAGGGGGCACACGCGTCTGGAGTTCATTTGCAGAGGCTGGAAGCCCTGGCGCGCCCATTCTCTCTCTCCCTCTATCTGTCTTTCTCTCTGTGTCTGTCGCTCTCAAATAAATTTTAAAAAAAATTTTAAATAATGTATGATTCCTAAAAAAATCATTAGAAAAAATAAGAATATATAAGGAATTTTCAATGTAGCCTTGAAATTAGTTATTACAGTTTAAGATAGTAGTTGCCTCCAAGTGCTACAGGCCTGGAGAGCTTGAAGCAGAGAAATGTGTCCTTCAGCTACATCTCAGAAGCCCCACTTATTTCTGTCATAAACAGAGAAACTGATTTGGACCCACGCCCATTTTCAATGCTGAGAACTTCTGAGTATTCTGCTGAGACCTCTAATTGGCTATTCCAGGTGCTTTAGGGAAGAAGTGAGAAATAACCAACAACTAATGGAGGAGGGTAAGGATAAGGACATGAGGAGGAGGAGCTGAGTGAGAAGTAGCCAGGTTGGCATTTGTGTGGGAAGATAAGCAGACAATTGCAATGGTACTGAGAAGAATGGGAGGAGTGCTAATAAAACCAAAATCTCAAAATTGGCAAGTTTGGAGAAATAAGTTGAAGTATTAATTGATTTAGTTCTTAAAATCAAAATAAGATCTTTGATTATTGTAGCACATGTAAAAATGGATTCTTTCTCACTATTCATTTAGCACCTCTTTCAAAAGTTTAACAGAAGGTACCTGTATGACACGAACAAATTTCTTATTTAATAGTTCTAATATAGGTTATGTACATTATGTAAATGAACATCTATACATTGCTTTTACAATAGCCTCTGAAATTTTCCATAGCAAAGAAAATGGAAAGTCCATCTCAATTACAAATTATAAATCAAAATCTCCACATAAAATGACTACATAAGTCATAGAATATAGGGTTTCTCTTGAAAACTTTGGTAAGTAGAACAGGAAGCAGAGACAGTTTCTGGAACCATGTAAAAGTGAGACACCCCAACATGACCAGGAAGGTCAGATTGAGATGAAATGAAAACATGCCTCAGTCCTATCCAGGGCAGAGTCCACTAGGTGGATCTATGTAAATATGAAGGACTGAAGGAAGGCTGAAGTGTGAGGAAAATAGGGAGTGACCCAAGAGAAAGACCAGGCTTTGAAGAAATAATTGGAAAATAATGTTTATAGGAAGAAGAAAATTCTGAAATAAAAACAAACCTGAATAAAACATAAACATTGGACTGGAGAGATAGCTTAGTAGTTAAGGCACTTACCTGTGAAGCCTAAGGACCCAGATTCAATTCCCCAGGACCGACATAAGCCAGATGCTTGAAGTAGAGCATGCATCGGGAGTTCATTTGTCGTGGTTGGAGGCCCCGGAACACCCATATTCTCTCTCTTTCATGATATATATTTGATATATATTTGCCTCTTTCTCTCTCAATAAATAAATAAAGTTTAAAAAACATAAATATCAGTTTCAGTTAAATATATGATGGTATATATCAGACAAATGTTTTACATTCTTTCCATGTTCTTCCAAGGCTTTAGTTTTTAGAGCCCATTACTATATTAAAACCACACCATCATTTTTGTCTGTCCTATATGTCATGTTACTATCTCTGCTCACAAGCAATGTGATAAGTACATTGGGCTGTTCATTACTCTTTCTGTTAGGCCACTGTTTCACTGTTGCACATGTAATTGGAAAATATTGTCAAAAGGGTGGATATGATATAAACTAAAAGTTATATATACTATCTGGCTCTAAGCTGTCTTAATACCACCCCATATGTATTCCTATTATATTTCATTTTATTATTATTTTATTTTGTTATTATTATTTTATTATTAGCTTTATTCTAAATGATGAAAAATGTGATGTTTGTCAAGCTATTCTTCATCTAACCTTATAGCCAACACAGAACAAGTGCAGGAATGTGTAGTAAGTGGAAACGAGGCTTTCTGAGTTAAAGTCTTTAATCATCACTCTGCTGGTTGTTTTCAGCTGTGCCACACAATGCATATGATATTAACTAATCTGGGCTTGATTTTTTTTAATGTACTACCCTTTCTAGATGTCAAGTAGGACTGCTCCGGCTTCTGATGGGGTATCAGGGCAAGATTTGCACTGTACAATCTATGAAGTTATACAGCACATCCCAGCCCAACAGCAAGATGACCCAGAGTAAGTATGAATCTGCATTTGTGATGCATTTTGCTTGTGCTTTCTTCAAAATTCATTAGCCTCAGAAGAAAATATTAACACATAAAATATATATATATATATTATAATATATATAATAAAATATTAACTGTATATAACTTGGATACTCTTGAAAAAATGTTAGAAATACTTCACTATCTGAAAATAATTTTGCAAAATAAAACAGGCAAACATGGAAATATTGTCTCGAGCCATGCATTTGAGCAGATAGATGGAAGACCTAAATCTTCTATTGCATACCCATCTCTCTGTCAGTGTTTCACTGAGGAACTCACATCTGCATATGAAAGACATGTTCAGACCAGTTCTCACCTTCTCAAGCCATCCTGGTTCTCTTTATGATTTCCCAGTGGTCGTGGTCATTTTAACCAGCAAAAGGAGGACAGAGAGGGTATACCGCACATCTTATGATTCAGAGCTGACTATTTCCAGGGGAAAAGAACCTCCTCTGGGATTGGCCTCTCACAGGACAAAACCTGTGTTGAAGCCACTTACCCAGTTAAGCTCAAGGCTGTCCCTAAAAGAATTGTCCCCTCTTTGCCATGAATAAACTAAGCCCACAGACTTCTGAAATAATAAAATCAACTTCTGTTGGTGCATATGGATGGACTCCAGCTACCTGTAGGCCCAACCGCCACAGATCATCTCCCATCTTTTCTTTGTCATTTATTGACTTTGAAAAGAACAACAACAACCACACACAGGAACTTTCCCTCTAGCCAAAGGAACAGTTCGAACAAAGTAAATCATGCATGCCTCTGGGTGACACCAAAAACAATAGCTAGGAGTAAGAATACTCAAGAAATCGTGGGATGGGGAAGAACTACCCACTGGGGAATATGCAGTCAATCAGGAGCTAAATACGTGACAAGACACTTCCCAGTATCCCATCAGGGAAAATTTATCTGTGGTCAGGCAAACTCTAAAAATCTCTTCATGGACTGAGGAACTTCTGATTTGAAAAGACTTGGTATGAAGCAATATATGATTAACCTAATAAAACACTACAAGAATGAGATACTATCCCACGATAGTTTGAAAATAAAAACTCTAGAAGGACACCTATTTCTCTTTACATTCTGGAGTAGAAAGTCAGAGAATGTTTTACTTTTTTGACTGACACATAATAGTACAAATTTATGTGGCACCATGTAAATATTTTGGTATATGTAAATACTGTGTAAAGTTTAAATCATGTTCATTAGCATATTCATCATGAGAATTCTTAAGACTGCTTTCTAAGATTAAATTCAGCAAAAAAAAAAATTATCCTACTTATGACCTAGGGAGATGTCTCAGTGGTTAAAGGTGCTTTCTTGCAACATCAGCCAGACCAGGTTCAATTCCCTGGCCACTAACATAAAGCCAGATGGGCATTTGTTGGCAGTGTAAAAGATCCTGGTGTGTACATATATATACACACACTTGCAATTTTTTTAATTAATCTATTTAAATTTACTTTCCATATATCCTGTGCTCTGAATATCTGCTTTTCCCACTACAATTGAGTCAAACCAAATGAAAACTTAAAGTTTATATTTTAAGGCTCCTAAGAATGAAATAAATGTGAAATTGTTACTATGGCAGCTACAAGTTCAGAATACAAATGACGTGATTGATTTGGTTTTGTGTGTCAAAAAACCGATTATATGCAATCTCAAGAACCAACTATGTGATCCATTTCTCCCATTCCTGAGAATATCAGGAATGAATTCAGCATACAAGAGAGATATGTACACATCTGTTTACTATGGCACATCACAAGATGTGGAATCAGCCTAGGTGTCAGTCAATAAATGAGTGAATAGAGAATATGGTACATAAGCCAGAGTTTCCAGCTATTATGACTGAAGTTCTGCCATTTGCAGGAAGGTAGAGGATGCAGCATTAAGGGAAATAATTATAAGTGGGTATTTTTCATAAATGGAAACAAAGGATGATTTCAAAGTAGAAGCACTATTAGGAAGTACAAAAGAGCTGGAGGAGCAGAGAGAGGTTATAAGGGTGGGTTAACATGATCAATGTATGACTTATTTATGAATGGAAAAGTCACTGAATCCCAGTCGCAGAATTGTTATAATGAATATCAAATATGAAGAAAAAAATGGACTCTGAAAACATATTTTAAAAAAATGATTCTCCACAACTAGATACCTACCAGACAAGCACAAAATCTTCATAATTTCTTGATAATACAAAATTTGATTCCAAAAATAAATTTTGAAGATTAAAAATGAAGAAGGGCTGGAGAGATGGTTTAGCAGTTAAGGTCCTTGCCCACGAAGTCTAAGGACTCATATTCCACTCTCCAAGTCCCATGTAAGCCAGACGCACAGTGATGCAAGCGCATAAGGTTGCACATGGGGACAAAGGGCACACACATCTGGAGCTCGATTGCAGAGGCTGGATGTCCTGGCTGGATGTCCTGGCAGACCAATTCTCACTCCCTCTCTCTCTCTCACTAAAGAAAAAAGGGCAGTCTATTGGGCTTGCCTCAAAAAAAAAAAAAAAAAAAAAAGGGAAGAAGAAATGCTTTACAAGCAAAAATAAAATAAACTACTTTTAACAATTGCTATTGAGGATATACTCCTTGAAAAGGCAGTCATTCCCAACTCTAGTGACGATCTCCCTCTGGACCCCCTTCCCAGACTCCTTTGGCTCTTTTCTCACCCTTTCCTCTGTCCTCCAAGACTTGCTTTTTGTTTTGTTTTGTTTCAGTTTGTTGTTTTGTTTTTCTGTGTGTACCTTACAGGATGGCTTTCTTTCTCCCTGGCCTCCATTCTTTGACCTTCCTTAATTTAACCCTTCTCTTTTCCTCTCTCTTTCACTGTAAGAATTTATAACTGTCTCTCTAAAATCCTTCATAAAAATAAATAAAATATGAGCTAAAGAGATAGTTCAATGGTTAAAGGCTCTTGCTTACAAAGCATGTAATGGCCTGGGTTCAATTCCCTAGCATTCATTTAAAGCCAGATGCACAAAGTAACTCATGTGTCTGTAGTTCATTTGTAGTGGCAAGAGGCCCTGGCATGCCCATGCCTCCCCCACCCCACAGCCTCTCACACACATATAAATAGATGAATAAATAGCATCTCTTCTGGACTAAATAAATAATCCCTTTTAAAATTTTCTTTTTGAGCCAGGTGTGGTGGCGCATACCTTTAATCCCAGCACTTGGGAGGCAGAGGTAGAAGGATTGCCATGAGTTCGAGGCCACCTGAGACTACATAGTGAATTCCAGGTCAGCCTGGGCTAGAGTGAGTCCCTACCTCGAAAAAACAAAAACAAAAAAAAAATTCTTTCTGTTTTTCAAATAATGCTATTGGGGAGCTAACACTTCAGAAAGTATTATTTTCTTTCTACACAGATTTATGATATCTACTCTAAACTCTAAAAGCCACAAAAAAGGATGTTTCGGTGTTTATCAGAAATTGTTTTATACTTATTTACAATAAATTCACAAACATTTCCAGAACATTTACTATGTGCCAGGGACAAGGATTAAGTAAAACTCAGTCTTTTAAAGATTTCTTAATTTTGTAGGCTCCTTTTTAGTTTAAAAAGACTAATGATCCTTCATAAAATAAATATTCCTCCATAAAATAAATGTCACCTATAGGTGCAGAGACGATTTTTCTCTCCCGATTGCCCATGTTTTTTCTAGGTCCAATTAAATTTGAAGATCAATTTCATGAGTAATGGACTATTACAGGTGGTTAGTGACTCTCCCCACCCCCCGTTTCCAATGTGAATGAGCTAGCTTTGGACAAAGAATTTTTCCTTCTTTCTCTTACCTCTGTCGGGTTACTTTCAAAGCAAGAGGGGTGGTTAAGCAACTTCATTTTTGTGTTTAATTCTTTGATGGTCTTCTTGAGTACATGTGACTGTTAGCTCATTGAACTCATACTTAACAAATCAGAAAATTGGCCTGTTTATAGTCTACCATTCAACCCAAGTATTTGCTTTTTGAATGCTGAGTTGTGTTATTGCTGTCTGTTGGCACCACTGAATGAATGTGTTTGGCACAGGTTGTTCTAAACCCAACGTTGGTTGTTAGTATCTTGCAAACAGGGAATTTTTATGAGCACATCTTGAACTTAATGATTGTTTACTCTTCATATTACTAATTAATAATATAGTTATTTCTTGAAGCAGCTCAAAACATTTCAGCTGTTTGAAGCAATGGAGAGATATAAAATAAGTTACCTGTAGAGCTGGAAATCTTCATAACGGTTTATATATTTCTTGTATCTTTTTCACTAGGTGAAATCTTATGGGCAAAGTAGTGCACTGAAGTGAAATAATGAAGAAACATTTTGAGGAAAAACATCTGAGACCAGTGAAGAAGACAAGACCCAACACCACTTACTCGTTACTTCTTTTATGTGCACAATAGAGGAATTTATATAAATTGAACAGGGTTTTTTGGCATATGCACAAGGTGTTGTGTGACAGAGGAGAGTGATGGGGAAATATTCCTCAGTGGATACTGTTTATCATGTGCCCCAGCAGGAAAAAAACAGTGAAGTTTCCCATTCACTCTGTATATGAAAAACTTCCCCAAGGCTAAACTTATGCTGACCTGTACTTTCATTTTCATTATATTGCCACTGTCCTGTTTTTCCTGAAAATATGGAAATTTGTAAATTTTTTCAATAGGCTTGTTGTTTTATTAAATTTTAATTACTACTAAGATGGCTAAATAAATTTGTTTATTTCTTTTATTTGTTTCCCAAAATATTAAGGATGGTTGTCACAAAAGTAAGAGGGTGCCATCTCCCTGGTTGTCAGTAAACATAGCTTTCAGTGATGTATTTGAAAAATATTGCAAATGCTTGAAGAAATGACTTGTTAAAGTCTTTTTTATTCTTGTTCAAAGAAAAAATAAATTCAAGCCAGTCATGGTGGCGCATGCCTTTAATCCCAACACTCAGGAGGCAGAGGTAGGAGGGTCACTGTGAGTTCAAGGCCACCCTGAGAATACAGAATGAATTCCAGGTCAGCCTGGGCTAGAGTGAGACCCTACCTCAAAAAAAAGCAAGGAAAAAATATATTACTGTTTTGCTTTTATTCTTATTTTCCATTGTGCAGCAAAATGATTTTATTGTGTTAGAACCAGTCTTTTGTATATGTTTAAGATGACCATGAATTATTTTTTTTCTAACCAGATGAAGTAGTTTATGATTTTACTAAATATAGAACAAAATATTTGTGGTTGCAAGAATTGATAATTTTTTCAACAGAAAGATACATAATTATGGTAAAAATTGAAAACCAGAAAGAAGTTGTAAGACAGTCTTAATTTTCTTTTTACCATATGCCTCTATGAAAGAAAGACAGTGTAAATACATTTTAAAAAGAAATAATCTTATCTCTCAGAAATCCTAAATTATTTATGCATGTATTCATACTCTTTCCAGTTCCAGAAAGGGTTTCTAGTCACAAATATAAATGGAAAATTAAACAAGATAAAATATAACCTGAAGGGCTGGAAAGATGGCTTAGTGGTTAAGCCATTTGCCTGCAAAGCCAAAGGATTTCAGTTTTATTCCACAAGACCCATGTAAGCCAGATGCACAAGGGGGTGCATGCGTCTGGAGTTCATTTGCACTGGCTGGAGGCCCTGGCATATTCGCTCACTCTCGCTTTCTCTCTCTCTTTCTCTCTCTCTCCATATAGATATATTTGTGCACCATAAGTAAGCACACACCAGGGCCCCCAGGCAAAGCTCAAGCACTCTGCATATCTTTAATATGGAATTCCAGATCCACCCCCACACCTTAGGTGTGGACCCTAGGATCTATCCACAGTGACATCAATTGCAAGCTTGAATAAAACTCCTAAATCTATTGGGGGACATCCATTCAAATTACCATACCATGTAAAGCCAAATGCACAAAGTGGTACAAGCATTTGGAGTTCACTTGCAGTGGAAGGAGGCCCTGATGCACCCATACTCACTTTCACTCAATCTCTCTCATTCTCTCTTTTCCTCTCTTTCTCTTTCATTCTCCCTCTCCAATACTCTGTCTCCTCTATCTCTCTGTGTCTTGATCTCTCTCAAATAAATTAAAATTAAAACATTAGGCTGGAGGGATGGCTTAGTGGTTAAGGTACTTACCTGCAAAGCCAAAGGACCCTGGTTTGATTCCCCAGGACCCACATAAGCCAGATGCACAAGGTGGCACATGTGTCTGGAGTTCATTTGCAGCAGCTGGAGGCCCTAGCACACCCATTCTCTCCCTCCCTCCTTCCCTATCTCCCTCTCTCTCTGTCTCTCTCTCCCTCTTTCTCTCTGTCAAATAAATAAATCAATAAAATGTTTTTAAAAACTTAAAACATTAATTTTTAAAAAATAAATTCACTGGACGTGGTGGCACACACCTTTAATTCCTTCACTCAGGAGGCAGAGGTAGGAGGATCGCCATGAGTTCGAGGTCATCCTGAGACTACACAGTGAATTCCAGGTCAGCCTGGGCCAGAGTGAGACCCTATCGCAAAAAGCCAAAAGATAAATAAATAAAAAATAAATGTGTTAACAAAAACAGATGAAGAAACAATGAGAGGCAACATAAAAGCAGAAATACAGTTAATGTGATGAATTCCTCTTCATCTGTGAGTATTATTTTATACCCACCATTAACACCAAGAGACATATTCAGGTGTGTGTCTGAGGAGGACCATCTAAGCTGAATGTCATTTAGGAATGTCAGAAGCAATTGTAATTCCACTGCAAGGCCAGGGAGAACAAGGCAATATTGGCCTTCATGCAGTCACCCCAGCCCCTTGTGCCTCTACCCTCCTTCTCAGTCTCGTGGCTCATCTGTCTGGGGCTGTTCTCAGCTGTGCACCTCTCACCGAATGGTAGAGCTGAACTGCAATGAGCAACAGCCTCATCTCTGACGTCCTCTTCCCAAACCCAACCCCAAAAGGAAGCCCTTTCTTGAAAGGTAATAATGCATTCATATGTTTCCCAAATTAGAATCCTATTTTTAGAAGTATGCACTAAAACAATGTTTTTATTAGTTCTGGTTTAGCTGTTTTTATGCAACCTCAGAGATTCTCACCACAAACTGAAGGAAGGGCAAGAATAATACTCTTATTTTTTCAAACTACTTTTCAGTTACTTGTAATTCTTCTCATTTCTGTATCTCTCTCCCACACACAAAAATAGACAGAGTCCCTTAACACTTGGTTCCACTCACAGCAGCAAAGAATTGCTGAAGGGAGAAATGTGAAAAGATCTAGAATCCAATTAACTTTTGCCGTCATTGATGTGTAACGCTGGATGACTCGCTGCTTTTTTAGTAAATGGGGATGAAAATCTCATAAATTAATCAAGGTTTCCAAGGGAAGTGATGAACCAAAGCCCAGATGTTCACCTAATTAACAAATTAATCTTTAAAAACCAGCCTCAAGTTCACTCCCCTTTACTAAGCACAGTCCCAGCTCTTACTGGATTTCAACTTTACATGGTTGTTTCTCACTTCGAAGAGAATCATAGTCAGTGCTATTTTCAAACAGCATGTCCTATGGATAGATTTTAAGCAAAAACTTAGAGCATTTATGAATAAAATTCAGTTTTCCTGATATTTGTGTATCCATGTAAATAAGAAAATCTAAGTTAAATTGACACATAGACTCAGAGAACAGGGTCACATTATCCTTCATTTCTGCTAGATGATACCCCCTCAAAAGCTTTTCTACAATAATAAAAATTGTATGATAACACAGGATGTACTTGCTACATTGGTAGCTATTTTACTATGTTTTATGAAAGTTTTGTTTTCAGAAAGCTGTTGTCTGCATTCACATTGCTGTATATAGCCATGTGTATTCATATACCATTCTTTTTTATTCATCTAAAATCTATGTTCAAATATGCATAAATATATGTTTTATCTTTATGAGACAATAGAAAGCAAAGTTTTTCCCATAGACACATACTTGGATTTTGTTCTGTTATTTTTCTTTCTTCTTGTCTTATAAGCACACTATATGATGATTGCCATATTCACCATGAAATTTTCTTTTCAGTGCTAGGAATCAAACCTAGGATCTTTGACACTCCAGGCAAATACTGTGCCACGAGGCTACATCCCCAACCCCTTAACCTTGAATTTCATAAACACTTTCACGTACATGACCTCCTTTGATCTTCACAGAGATCACAGAAGTCCTGTGGGCTGGAACAAGTGTGCTCACTTTACAAATAGAGAAAGCAAGACTCTGGAACTTAAATGAATTTAGTAAAGATGGCAAGTGGATGTGTTCAAGCTGACCTTTAAACAACCCCTTTGGTTCCAAGCTTAAGGGTCCACCCCAAGTCACAACGTGAGTTCTCTGGACATGGTACCCAAGAGAAGAACCTGCAGTAATGTCTTCTGTCAGTCTTCCTTGGCAACTTTACTAGTTTAAAATGCTATTGGGCTTCCAGCAATAGTTTACTTACTTTTTTATGTCTAAGTGCCTTTACATTTGTATATGATCATGAGAAAGATGGCAGCTCAATGACTTGGATTCAATAAGTTATAAACTGATAGATTGTTTTCATACCTATGAAAATTCCCAGCATTGTACCTTAGGTTTGTGACAGCTCTGAAGCTTTCAAGAAGCACCTTAACCCCAAGGTAAACAGTTGTGACAGGTGCTAGGACGTCAGAGACCCCAAAGAAGGCCATCTCTAGCCTAGTATAGGCACCTTAGAACCCAGACAATAATTGTCTTCTAAAATTGCACTGAGTTGAATTGACGCCTTTGGTATATTTAATAAAAATGCAAATAAATTAGCATGTTTCCAATAACCAAGTTTATTTGACTGTGACTCTCAGGGTCACTTAATAATTTTGGAAGCTATTTTTCTTTGCAGTTCACTAAGATCCTGTCAAAGTGTTTTGTTCTTCAACAAGCATATAGTCCGAAGAATGTGATTGTATCTATAAAATTTTATACTGATTATTTATAAAATAATTTATACTTTATTACTGTCACCAAGCATTTCATAAACAGAAAAACTGACTCAGATGTAAGAGTTCCCAATTTCCCTTTCAAAACATGAAGATGGGCTGGAGGGATTGCTTAGTGGTTAAGGCAGTTGCCTGCAAAGCCAAAAGACCCAGGTACAATTCCCCAGGAACCACGTTAGCCAGATGCAGAAGGGGGCACACACATCTGGAGTTTGCAGTGGAAGCCCTGGCGTGCCCATTCTATCTCTATCCCTCTTTCTCTATCAAATAAATAAATAAATAAAAATAAAAATATTTTTTAAAAAACATGAAGATGGGGTGGAGAGATGGCTTAGTGGTTAAGGCAGTTGCTTGTGAAGCATAAGGACCCATGTTCAACTCTCCAGATTCCACATAAGCCAGATGCACATAGGTGAGGTAAGCTTGAAGACACACATGCCCACTAGGTGGTGCAAGCATCTAGAGTTGATTGCAGTGGCTGAGGGCCTGGCACACCAATTCTCTCTCTCTCTCTCTCTCTCCCTCTCTCTCTCTCTCTAAAAAATAAAAATAAAATTTCTTTTTTTAAAAAATGAAGATACTAGAGGAGGTTATATCCACCCTGTTTTAATTCACACCACATGGGCCAACTGTGATATGGCTCAATGTCAGAGTACTTGCCTAGTATATGCAAAACCCAAGGTTCTATTCCTAGTAACACACACATACACATTTAATTTTAGCTCCGTGTGACTCCTACAAACAGAGTGCTTCAGGCAGGTCAGTGCTCTCATTATACCTTTATCACAGCTCTTGTCCAACTGCTCTAATTATGCTGTGGGCCAACCACATAAAGAGATAATTATAATCCTGTACTATAAACACTGAAGTAGATGCATGCGAAAATGTTAATGCAAAAGCCAGTATTGCCTACAGCATAAATGGAAGTGAAGAAGAGTTCATGTCTTCTACAGGACAGGGTGTTCAAGCAGGTAACATGAAGTAAAACTTGTAATCTAAGTCAAGCTAGTATAGAGGTAAATATACAAAGCAACGCTCATGTGGAGGGGATGCTTAGTAAAATTATGCAAATATATATAGTACTTGGAAAATAAGTCTGGAGAGAACTTTAAGCTCATTTATGTTAATAATCTATTAACTATCCTCCATGTGCCAAATAGAGAATAACCTAATATGGTCCCTTCTTTATTTTATAAAAGCCTACAGACTAGTCAAAGAAAGAAATGCAGAAATATTTGCTAGTAATGCTGACAATACATGTTATTTAATACAAGATGTCATATTTAACACAACAGAGCACGCCATGGAAAGTTGGATGAAGGCATGGAATGACGTCTTGGGCATTCAAAGATGGCTTCCTGGAGGAAACTGAGCTGAACTTCCAAGGACAGGAAGAATAAATCTAGGTGAGGAAATGTGAGGAACTCATTTCAGAGAGCCAGAAGTGTATGGTCAAAGGCCTGGTGGCAAGAAGTAGCATGGTCTGCTTGAGGCACTGAAACCCATAGTGATAGAAAATAAAGTGATTCGGACTGGAGGGATTGCTTAGTGGTTAAGACTTAAGTGGTTAAGTGGTTAAGGCCTGCAAAGCCAAAGGACCCCATTTAGATTCCTCAGGACCTATGTCAGACAGATGCACAAGGGGGTGCATGTGTCTGGAGTTCATTTGCAATGGCTGGATGCCCTAGTGCTCCCATTCTCTCTCTCTCTCTCTCTATCAAATAAATAAATAAAAATATTTTAAATCCATTTTTTAAAAAGTGAAAATAAAAAGTAAAATTATTCAAGGTCGAGGTGAGAACAGATGAGAGAAGAAGGTATACTACCCCTTAATATTCACAAAAGGATGCTCCACCTTTTCCTGTGCTATTTTTGGTTTTTTGTTTTGTTTTATTTTGTTTTTTGAGGCAAGCCCAACAGATTAGTCTATTTTAAGAGACAGACAGAGAGAAGAGAGAAAGAGAAATGGTGCACCAGGGCCTCCGGCTGCTGCAATTGAACTCCAGACACACATGCCTCCTTGTGCACATGTATGACCTCATGTGCTGCATAATTGTGCATCTGGTTTATGTGGGACCTGGAGAGTCAGACATGCGTCCTTAGGTTTTGCAGGCAAGAGCCTTTACTACTAAACCATCTCTCTAGCCCTCCTATATTATTTTCTTAGATACCTGGAAACTTTTCCCAGCAGCCTTCGATAAAATTTTAATACCTTTTTGGTTAAAATTATGCTGAGAGGCTAGAGAGATGGCTTAGAGGTTAAGGTGCTTGCCTAAAAAGCCAAAGAACCCGGGTTTGATTCTCTAGGACCCACATAGGCCAGATGCATAAGATAGCACATGCATCTGGAGTTCATTTTCAGTGGCCCTGGTATGCCCATTCTCTCTTCCCCCCCTCAAATAAATAAATAAAATATTTTTCAAGAATATACTCAGAATACTTCCTTGGACATAAAAAAAAAGAAGCCAACATCCCCAGAAATGCATAGCTAGGTGAAAAAATAGAAAAAAAAAAACCCTGATATCTATATGGAAATGAAAAACAGGTATTAAAGGATTCCAGAGGATGCATACCACAGAAAGCAAATAGGAAGGAAATGCCCTCAGAAAAGCCACCTCCAGAAAATCAAAGATAACCAGGGACTGTTAAGAAGCAATCATTTAAGGAGCAAGACAGGAACTTGGGAAGAAAATTTAAAGACAGAGGGGAAAGAAGAGAGAAAAGGAGAAAAGAGAAGGGAGAGAGGAAACGAGAGAGGAGCATTGCTAGTCCCTGGCCAAGAAAGTTCTTGTGTTAGCCTCTCAAACTATTATCTCAGACAGTGCTATTTTTGTGAAATTTGTAATCATTTAATGAGTATGTATACACATAATATGTAGCTAAATTACTTTTTTAACTTTCTGATTTTTCCAGACAGAAATATTCATAGGAATCTTGAGTCTCAGTGTCAAATAACCCCATAGAAACAGAGGCTGACCTGCCAGGCAATCACAACTGGATGTTAACAAGCCTGTTTGTATGATTTCCTAGCCCTCAAACATCCTCTGACCTTGACCTCCTTTTCCATATCATGGAAGAAATTGTCTATCATCTTCCTACTGTTGTACCCACACATAACTCAAGGCACATGTGTGTCAAACTTGCTACTGTAAGAAGTGTTCTAATTTGAACAACACATTGTATCATGACCACACATGAAAAACTCATTTGCCTCCTTGTCTGTCTGGAAAATTCTTGTTTAAACTTTGAGACTATCAGTACCAATGTTATCTTTGTTGTACAGAAGTGTCTAAGACACTAAATGGCCCCGGTTACAAAGCTTTGCTGGATCCCTGATCACGTGCTTATTTTCCTCTGCTAAACAAAAAATAATTTTTTTTTGAGGTAGGATCTCACTGTAGCCTAAGCTGACATGGAATTCACTATGTAGTCTCAGGGTGGCCTCGAACTCATGGTGATCCTCCCCTCTGCTTCCTGAGTGATGGGATTAAAGCCATACACCATCACGCCCAGATTAAATTATTTCAAATTAATAGAATATCACTTCACTATAAGGTTATAAACCTAAAAATGCTATTATCACAGTAATGTTATATATGTCCAAGTAAAACCAAACACAACACTTTTGTGTACCTATATACCAGGCTATCTAATCTGTAAATGAGTGAAAAACCAAGAGTCTCTAAAGTTCCTTAAAATTCCATTCTATATGGTCCAAGTATTCTACCCCAATTGCTGCCTCTGACCCAACAACTAAATGTAAAAGATTTGTTAGGGAGCTGGAAAGATTGCTGAGTGGTGAAAGGCTTTTGCTTAAAAAGCCTGGCAGCCTGAGTTTGATTCCCCAGTACCCACACAAAACCCAATGCATAAAGTGGTGCATGCATCTGGAGGTCCTTTGCAGTGGCAAGAGGCCTGGCACACCCATTCACTCACTCACTCTTGCGCTCTCTCTCTCTCTCTCTCTCTCTTTAAGTTTGTTTTCTTACTTGTGAACCAGCATGGCACTTCTCTGGGTCTCTTACTTTTCTATGCAGCACCATTGAGTAATTACACGTACATACCTATTATTTCTAAATAGTTCGAACTTTTTAATCTTAGCGTTTTTTAATTATTTTATTCTCAAATAATCTATTTAGAGTTGGAGAGACGGTTTAGCAGTTAAAGCTCTTGCTTGCAAAGTGTAAGGATCCTGGTCTGATTCTCCAGTACCCATATAAACCAGATGCACAAGGGGGCACATGTGTCGAGTTTATAGTGGCTGGAGACCCTGATGTGCCCATTTTCTCTCTCTCTCTCTCTCTCTCTCTCTCTCTCTCTCTCTCTCTCTCTCTCTCTCTCTCCCTTTCCCTCTTCATCTCTCTCTCAAAATAAATAAATAAATAAACTTTTAAAAAATAATAACATGTTTGAAGAAAAAGAAGAAGTAAACAGACCTTTCATGATCAAGGGACCAGTTAAATAGCATGAGGACAATTTGTAAAAGGAAAGAGATAAATTTCAGTGTGATAACATAGTTAAAGATATGTCACAGATCAGTTTCCTGGTATGATTACATATGTGAATGAGAAGGCCACCTTTAGGAATTAGAAAGGGGTAGCAGGTGGTATGGTTTTATTTATTTTATACTATATAGAAACATGTTGATTTATATATGCAATAATAAAATTACAAAAGGAAAATTTGGCATTCTAAATCTCACATCTTGATTGAAATTTCGCTTGTGTAGCATTGTTCTTAGTTACTTGTATATGTGTATTACTTTTCTGGCCCCTCAACTACACTCCTTTTTTATACTCTTCATTTTTCTTATCCCTTTTTCCTTGCTTTTCCCTTTTCTTTTCTGATTTCATTTCTGTTTATTGTGTTACACAGCATTGAATTTCCTTTCTCTGTGCCCTAAGCTGTGCTCTTAAAAAGTAAAGGTCTGAAAGTGTGAGCAGTTGACATATGCATTGTGTGGTGGCTTTGGGTCAGGCCTAGGGTTTCCCAAATGAAGGATTCTGAACTATGTGCTGAGATCATCTGAGAGAAACTGTGGTCAAGATAGAAAAACACTGAGAATCAGAGCTGATTATACAGATCTAAAATAAAATTCTCACAGTGAAACCCAAAGTTTTCTTTCTTCATAAAAACATGTATATTTGGTTTTAGTACTGTGACCATTTTTTTCCCACCAGGCTGTAGAAGGAAAAGGAGAAGCCTGGACCATGGAGTGCTATGGCAGCTTTTGCATTTGTCAAAATGGTTGAGGAACAGTAGAAAGCATTTGGGCGGGGGGGGATGGAGAGATGGCTTAGAAGTTAAGGTGCTTGCTTGTGAAGCCTAAGGACCCAGGTCCCACATAAGCCAGATGCATGTGGTAGCACGTGCATCTGGTGTTCATTTGCAGTAGCTAGAGGCACTGGCATGCCCATTCTCTCTCTCTCTCTCTCTCTCTCTCTCTCTCTCTCTCTCTCTCTCTCTCCTCTCTCTCTAAAAAAATAAATAAAAACAAATCCTTAAAAAGAAAAAAGAAAAAAAGCATTTGGGGGTCTGGCTTTTGAGTTGAACCTGCACTGAATGAGTTGAACTATACTGAGTTGGAAGCTTCTCATGAATTCATCTAATTTGTTGTTGCAATTTAATGTACAGTATATGCCAAACTCTGCCAAGTACTTGAAGGATCTTTTCCCTTAGCCAACCAAATTCCTACATGAAGAATTACCCCTGCTTTATAATGAGAAACTGAGACTTGGAGGAGTCAGGCATCTCTACAAGTGTCATCAATTAATGAATAAGGCCTATGCCACTCTCAGCTCTCTCCCAGCCAATCCAGAAAGCACTGTTTTGTGGAATTACATTGGATGATATGATCATTTATAAAGGTTTCCAAAGCCTTTCTGCTCTCTGGAGTCAAATATTGGTAAAATATGAACAGCTAATTTCTTCAGAGTTCAGATGGCTTCTACTTTACAGGGGAAAATAGACAAAAAGTAAAGAATTTTTCTTCAGAATTAAGCTTGCATCAAAAGGACTATGCCTCTTGTCAGTACGTAAATTTCATTGTATATACATGTAAGCATTTATCTATTTATAGAAACACCTAAGACATATTAATATATTCAGACAACATTTCCACTGCAGTGAAACAGCTTATAAAATCTGCAGACAGAAAGACAGGGTAGTAGAGTTCTTTACATTTCTAGAATTGAATACCTTGAATAGCAACTCCTATCTCTGATATTGAGCTGCTCCAACAATGTTGACTATAGATCCATATTGTTATAGAAGATCCAGATCATAGGGTGTGTGTGTATGTATGTATGTATGTTGATGTGTTTCTGAAAGATTTATTAAGTAATGGGTTGTGTTTAAACTAGTACAATCTGGGGCTAGAAAGATGGCTCAGTGCCTAAGGTGCTTGCCTGCAAAGACTAAGGACCTGGTTCTGATAACCCATTACCCATGTAAAGCCAGATGCACAAAATGGAGTTCATTTTCAGTAGCTGGAGGCTCAGGTGTGCCCATTTTCTCCTCCCTCTCCCACCCCATCTCTTTCTTCCTCTCCTTCATAAATAAATAAATGTTATTAATCCAGTTTTCATGAGTACATCCAATTTTTTGTTGTTGTTTTATTTTTTCAAAGCAGGGTCTCACTCTAGCACAGGTTGACCTGGAACTCATTCTGTAATCCCAAACTGATCTTGAATTCACAGCAATTCTCCTCCCTCTGCCTCCCAAATGCTGGGATTAAAGGCATGCACCACCATGCCCAGCAAGTATACTCAATTATTTAATCCTTTTTTAAATTTTTAAAAATTTATTTTATTTTATTTATTTATTTGAGAGTGGCAGACAGAGAGACACAGAGAGAATGGGCACACCAGGGCTTTCAGGCACTGCAAACTAACTCCAGATGCGTGCGCCCCATGTGCATCTGGCTGACGTGGGTCCTGGGGAATGGAGCCTTGAACCGGGGTCCTTAGGCTTCACAGGCAAGCGCTTAACCGCTCAGCCATCTCTCCAGCCCATTCCTTTTTAATCTAACATAACTTTAGTGAAGCATAAAGAGGTCAGGATTCACACTATGTGGTGTATTTTGAAAAGGAAGCAACATAAATGATCCCACTTCTTTCCTCTCCTTCATATCTCCTAACTATAAACAGAGGTTAACTGAAAACATTTCTTACTATAAAACAATAAATAAGACTACTATTTTACTACAGGGTATATACCCAAAGGAAATAAGTACTTCAAACAGATATCTGCACCCCATGTTTATTGCAGCACTAGTCAACAATTGCCAAGATATAGAATCAACTGAGGTGACCATCAATGGAGAACAGGGTTTTTTTTTTAATTATTTTTATTTATTTATTTATTTATTTATTTATTTATTTATTTGAGAGTGACAGACACAGAGAGAAAGACAGAGGGAGAGAGAGAGAGAATGGGTGCGCCAGGGCTTCCAGCCTCTGTAAACGAGCTCCAGACATGTGCGCCCCCTTGTGCATCTGGCTAACGTGGGACCTGGGGAACCGAGCCTCGAACCGGGGTCCTTAGGCTTCACAGACAAGCGCTTAACCGCTAAGCCATCTCTCCAGCCCTGAACAGGGTTTTTTAATGCTGTACATACACACAATGGAACCTTATTTAGCCTTAAAAATAATGAAAACATGTCATTTGCAATAACACGGATAGAACTATGAAATAAGCAAAGCAGAGGAAGATAAATGCTACATGTTGTCACTTACATGTGGAAGCTCAAACAACTTGTTTCATGAAAGTAGATAATGGGGCAGTGGTCGCTAGAGGCTAGCGTATGTAGGACGGAGGGGGATAGATACTGAAAAGCAGTTACTAAAATACACATAAATAGTAAAACTAAAATCTGTTGTTCTACAGCACAGTAATGACTAAGTTTACAATTTATTGTTTATGTTATTTAAAAAAAAAAACCTAGAGGAAAGGGTTCAAAGATTCCCAACACAACAAAATGATAAATGTTTAAGAAGATAGAAACGTTAATTGCCTGGATTTGCTCATTATATACACATACTGAGTTATCATATTATACCTCATAAATGTACATACTTATGTGTCTATTAAAACTTTTTTAAAGGCAAGCCCACCAGAATGGCTTTTTTTTTTTTTTTTTTTAGTGTGAGAGAGAGGATTGCCACACCAGAGTCCCCAGCCACTGCACATGAACTCCAGACGCATGCGCCCCCTTGTGCGCGTGTGCAACCTTGTGGGCTTCCATCACTGTGCATCTGGCTTACAAGGGCCCTGGAGAGTCAAACATGAGTCCTTAGGCTTTGCAGGCAAGTGCCTATTAAATTTTTTTTTTAACATTTAAAGGAGATCATTTCTACTATTTACTGAAGAAAGTTATAAAAAAAAATTCAACTCCCAGATTTTCATTTCAATCTAAATCAAGACAGCTTAGCAAATCAAGTATGTTATATAAATTTATATCCAGTATCACAGTGCCTTCCAACCAGATCATGTGCTAAGCTTTATGGTCAGAGCATGAGGAGTTGTCATTCTGACTCATAACCTATCTGCTTCTTTCTTGAAACATGTGGCAGTAGAACTAAAATTATTTGTAAAATGTTAAAAGCAAAAAGGATTGTTTTTTTTTGAATTGTTATAGCTTACCTCATTTAAATGAAAGTGGCTGAGATGTCCATTTAACATCCCTCCTAACATAGGATTACAAAGGTGGTTACATTCCTTCCCCAATCCTCTGGTGCCACCTATAGTCCCAGTTTAGAAAGCGTTAGTTCAAGACAACTTATAGATACTGTGATGTCTCCTGCTTTAAAATTTGTATCTTCACTCAGTTGTATATTGACTTTTGGGGCTTAATTCCATGGCCTGCATAACTTTCAAGAGGGTGAATTGGCAACATGTATTATGAGATTTTAAATTGTTTAGATCCTTTATCTCAGTGATAACATGTCTAGGAGATGATAGAATACAAAGATGCATAAATATAGAAAGATATATAAAAGCATGAACTACAATTATTTAGAAGAACAAAATAGTTATAGTACATCTATATGAAATATAATGCATCCAGTTCAAAATATAATGAAAAGAATATTCAACTAATATAATTCATAGCTTTTAAACTAGGAAACTGTGCCTAGCAAACAGAATTTACAAATATGCTGGAAAGATGTATGTGACATATACACCAGTTAAGATACTGTTTTATAGCAATTTCCTCCAAACTGAAACATTTTCATCCTGTAAGAAGGCTCTTCTAGAAGTAAATAAGTGTCAGAATATAAACACATCACCAGTCTAAGGAAGTACCTAAAACTTAGAAGATTCACAAGGCTCTTCGCCAAGGTTATATAAATAATAAAAACTGGGCTGAAGCTCGAAAGTTAAAGGCACTTACTTGCAAAGCTGACAGCCAGGGTTCAGTTCCCCAGCGCACATGTAAAGCTGGATAGTGTAAGTGATGCAGCAAAGCTCAGGAGGGTGGTTACAGCTAAGCTGGGGAAATCTCCAACTTTGGCATCAGATGCTATCTGAACGTGTTCTTAGCCTTTGGGTTGGTGGAAGCTGATGATGTTAGTGCATTCCGAAAAGGTCACACTTTAACTGATAGTCACAAATACAGGAGAAAGCTAGCTTCTTTTAGGCAGTTTTAATTAGGAACAGGAATCCAAAGAAGGAACCAGAATATGACACTCCCACGTTGGCAGGTATAGAACTGTGTCTGATCCAGTTTCACCCACAACAGCTGCAGCGCCCCCTGCTGCCTCCACAGGATAGAGCACTACCTAAGTGGACTGGCCTTTGGGAGGGGTCAGCCCTTTGAATCTGCAAACCAGTCAGGTCTTGCCTTTACAGACCTGAGTTGGACAAAAGGGGGGTGGTGGTGCTGGGTATCGAGGTAGGGTGTCATTCTAGCTCAGGCTGACCTGGAATATGTAGTCTCAGGGTGGCCTCGAAGTCATGGTGATCCTCATACCTCCTGGGTACTGGGATTAAAGGCGAACACCACCATATCCAGCAATAATTCATTTTTTAAGTGACTATAAAGGTTTGTCGGTGCTGGTCTCTGTCCTCTGTCCACGCTGTGGTCTCTGTCTGGACACATGTAACACTGGCTTTTCCCCATTCAGCATGGGCAGGGAGAGGAGAGCACAGTTTCTTGGCTTGGGTACTTTTCTGCTTGCCTCCATCATCTGTTTCATGCTTTGGTTAACTTCTCACTTTAATTACATTTATGATTGTTCTCTGAGCTCTGAGTCTACCATGTGTGTAAGCTCTAAATGTACCATGTGGGTATTGCCTGTAACTCTGGGCCTGCTACATGTGTAACCTCTCTGAACTATCAAGGTAACTATGCGTGTAACACCTGTTTTTCTTTATTTGTTTGGGGGGGGGGAGGAATGCGTGCACCAGGGCCTCTAGCCACTGCATACAAACTCCAGATGTATGCACCCCCTTGTGCATCTGGCTTACATGGGTCCTGGGGAATTGAACCTTGGTCCTTTGGTTTTGCAGGCAAGTGCCTTAACCACTAAGCCATCTCTCCAGCCCGGCTGTAACACTTTTTACTACCCATTTCTCAGCTAAATTTTCTCACTTCTGTTTTGGTACTTTCCCTCTACTATTCTTCCTTAACCATCACAACTTAATCCCTTAACTTTCTTCCGTGAGGAGGCTCAGGGTGGATGCTGTGCCTTCCACACAAGTGTGTTTCTTCTAAACCTCTTTACATAAACTCTTAGATCCTATCTCCCATGTGTCTGTGACTCTGCTCTAGGGTTTTTTTTTTTAAATCCCATCTTCCCTTAAATAAACCCCACAATTCCACAATCTATGATTTCTCCGTAAATAAATTCAATAATTCATAATTTATCCTTCTTGAATCCAATTTAATTCTTTGTTAAAACAAGATAAAGACCCAAAGTTGGAGTTCATAAGTTTGGAATCTACCCAAAGCCCCAAGATCCTGCATCACCAGGATGTTAAGTCAGACACAGACATGGGCAATAAATGGCTATTAAGGGTCTAAAGATAGCCTAAGGGAATTTGGCACTGGTCTTGCAACAAGCCATCTCTCTGTGGTCACAGGAGTTTTATCAGTCCATTCAGCCTTATTGGAAGTAAATGCAGCAGATGTAGCACTTTTCTGAAAACTTTAATTCACAGTACCACCTGTTGGCCAAGCATCATATTTTGTGCATGCAGAGGCTAAATATTCTATTTAATATGTCACACATAGCTAGAAAGGCTCATTCCTAGGATCTAGCATGGATGAGGCCGAGTAGTAGGAATGCGATCATCAGGAGAGAGAAGTTGCTGATAAAGTATGAGGACATAAATTTTTGGATCACATGAAATCTATTAGCCTACATGATCCAAGTATAATTTTTTTTGTCCTCTGTGTCTTATATAAAATGTACATGTGGGCCGAGCATGGTGGCACATGACTTTAATTCCAGCACTCAGGAGACAGAGGTAGGAGGATGGCCATTAGTTCGAAGCCATCCTGAGACTACATAGTGAGCTCCAGGTCAGCCTAGGCTAGTGTGAAACTGTACCTGGAAAAAAAAATGCATGTGACATGTAATAGGAATGGTATATTTAAAGTTAAATACAAAAAGAATATGTCTAGCCTAACAAATTTAAGGTAGCAGATGAGGCAAGCAGACATTTTAACCAACTAAACATTATACATATATGCAAAATTAGATTGACCTTATGTTTTCCCTGTGTTTCCAGTTACTTGTATTTTAATGAAATGCTTTATTTGACTTTATTTATTTGAAGTATAGAACACTTAAAGTAATTTATCTTTTAATTTTAGTTTTTCTTTTTTTAATTTTTTTGTTTATTTTTATTTATTTATTTGAGAGCGACAGACAGGCAGAGAGAGAAAGAGGCAGATAGATAGAGAATGGGCACACCAGGGCCTCCATCCACTGCAAACAAACTCCAGATGCATGTGCCACCTTGTGCATCTGGCTTATGTGGGTCCTGGGGAATTGAGCCTCAAACCAGGGTCCTTAGGCTTCACAGGCAAGTGCTTAATCACTAAGACATCTATTCAGCCCTCTAGTTTTTCTTTTGACCAGCATGTTTTTATATCTATAACCTCTTTGGAGTGGCTAGCTCTAATTCTAGAAAAAAAATGGTTTTTAACACACAAATTATTGTAACTTTTACTTGTAGATAATAACTTGATTTGTCCCATTTTGTTAGTATTATAACAGATCCCCATGTGGGAAAGTAAACGGGCAGTCACACTACAGAAGAAGTAAGACAACCATACACTATCTTATAACAAATTGGGTTTTGTTTTTGTTGTTGTTGTTGTCATTGTTGTTCATCATGGACCAAATACTTTAGTGACTGGGATAAAAATAAAAGGTCAGATATGCTAAAAATTTTGATTTGTAGGTTTTGTGAACATTACTAAATATTATTTTATTTTAGAGTTATAAAGGAAAAATATAACTCTAGTAGTAGCCACTATTAGTAGACTATATGTATTGTCTAATTAACTTTTTTAAATCTCAGTTAACTGTACTATAGGACATCTTAAGTATTGACGAGACATATCAGCTCTCGTTATAAAACACAATTAATATTGTTATCATAAGAAATAGATATCTTTTGTTTAACTTGGAAGAAATAGTTAACCCAAATCTCTGGGTATCTCTAAGGGTAAATGAAGTTAGAATTACATTAATATATTTGTATTTGGAATATATGTAGGAAAACATTTATTTTTTGTTCTAAGAATTTTAAAATAGAAGTACTCCAGAACCAGAACAGGGTTATTTAAAAAGATTAAAATATATTTTTGTCAATTTAAAGCTAGAAGTTTGTTTTGTATCTAAGCCATACTGAATAATGAGAAAACTTTGAATCCCTTTAAATATGAAATACTGGTTTAAGTAGCAGTCATAAGAAAACATGATTAATAAAAATAATATAATATATATAGTTATTTTGGCTTTATCAAGGTAGAATCTCACTATAGCCCAGTCTGACCTGCCAAGGTAGGGCCTCACTCTGTTGCTCACTCGACAGCTCCAGGCTGGCCTTGAATTCACTGTGATTCCCCCTACCTCAGCCTCCCCAGTGCTGGGATTAAAGGCATGCAACACTATGCCTGGCTCCAAGGAAAATTTTAAATATCTTAGACAATTTTTAAAATGTTAAATATAAAAGAATTTTCAATATATAAAAATAAGACTTAGAGGTATCTAGCTTCTTGGAGTACTTAACTGTTGATGCAATTGAAGGTGAGTGTCAGGCTGAAGTGCGTGTGGTTGTATGCTCAGACGTTTGAAGACAGAAAACAAATATGAGCGTCGATCCCTTGAGATTCTGTAGCATAGCAGTTATGTAGAAGCCCTTACCCTATAGGCAGGGGTCTTTTTAAATTTTTTTTATTAGTTTTCTATTCAGTAAATACAGGCAGTTTGGTACCATTATTGGGTTCATCCGTGACCTACCCCTCTCCCCAGTAGCCCGTCCTTGTTGATGTATATGGGTCGTGCATTGTGGAGTTAGCCCACACTTATTGGTACAATAAATGTCTCTGCATATCATGACCCAACATGTGGCTCTGACATACTTTCCGCCCCTTCTGCTGCAAAATTTCCCTGAGCTAGGTTGGGTTCATTTTTGGTATGCTTCAGTGATGAGGTGTAGGGGGCCTCTGAGGCTCTGGCTCTCTGATTTGGTAGGAGTTGATTTTTCTCTGTGTTGGTCTCCTTCCCCCTTGCGCTGGTATCTGGTTCATCAGGAAAACAGCACCTTTGCTTGTTTTGCCAATTTTCCTTAGTTTCAGTCCGGGCCTTTTTGAGGTATGATGGGGTGGCTCTCTCCTTAGGATCTGCATCTATCTGAAAAAGAGAAGCAGAATCTCCAACGGAGAGTAAGTTAGCACCAGGACAAATGAGATAACCCTTACTTTTTTAATAGAGTTTAATAGGTGTAGGCCCTCTTGTACCCCATGATGGTAGCTTGACATTGGAGAGTGGGCTTATGTTTGGATATGGTTCTGACTTGTTTCCCAGCTCCAGCTATGGGTCCCACACCACTGAGGTGATCAGTTAGCCAAATCAAGAGCAGTTGGTTCCCCACCATGGCTGTGTGCCACTATTGCACTTGTGTGGGCATCACAACAGGTTATTTGTTGCTAAGTAGGTTAGACCATGAGTTGCTTGAACATATTGGTCATTTCCCCCAGTCGCCCATGTAGCACCTTCTGGCACTAGACATGCTGACTGTCTGGGGACTGACTCTCTCCTGGCCTCCAGCCATGCCATTCCATTTTACCTGTCAGCTGCATATGGAGTCTTCAGCAATAGGGTCTTACCACTGGCCTTTGGTGGGTCATCAAGTACTCTGACAGAAATCTGTCATTCTTTTAGGAAACCTTGTAGGTTTCTCTGATCAAAAGCTCATTGTGGATGATAGCCCCATGCTGGTACTGGGAGTTACAGGTCAGTGCCCACTAAGAAAATGAGGAAAAATATAACTAATATACAAGAGTTAGGGAGAAGGGGGGGGAGAGGGAGGGAGGGAAGATGTAGAAGATTTAGGTTAGACTTGATCCTACCCTCGGCAGTGTCTTTGGTTCAGGTGTTTCCTGTAAAGGTCTAGTGAAGGTTCAGCCATTTGGTCTGCCTTTTAGGAAGTAGAATTTTATGGTACCATTGCCATTTGGCTCTAGATTAGTGTTTCCCACCCCTTCAGTGCCCTCCCCTCCCTCTCCCTCCATCCTAGGGTCTAGTCCATGAGATGCTTTCTGGGTATATAAGGTATCTTGGGTAGATTAAGGTTAGGTGCTGTAGATGAGTGAGACTATGTGGCAATTTTTTTTTCTGTGATTGGGTAAGTTCACTGAGAATGATTTGTTCTAGGATCAACCATTTTTCCTCAAATTTCTTTGTGTCGTTTTTTCTTACTGCTGTATAGAATTCCATTGTGTAGATATACCACATCTTAGTTATCCATTCTTCTAATGATGGACATCTGGATTGATTCCAGCTCTTAGCTATTACGAATTGTGCCACTACAAACATGGTTGAGCAAATCTCTCTGGCCTGTGGTTTGAAGGTTTTAGGGCAGATGCCCAGTAATGGAATAACTGGGTCTGTTGGTATCTCTATAGCCAGCTTTTCCAGGAGTCTCCATATTGCTCCAAAGTGGTTGTACCATCCTACATGCCCACCAACAGTGGATGAGTGTTCCTACTTCTCCACATCCTCATCATCATTTATTTTTGTTTGATTTTTTGATGTTTGCTATCCTTATTTGGGTAAGGTGGAATTTCATAGTTGTTTTAATTTGCATTTCTCTGATGATTAGGGATGATGAACATTTTCTTAACTGTGTGTTTGCCATTTGTGTTTCTTCCTCTGTGAACTGCCTGTTCAGCTCTTTGCCCCATTTTGTGAGTGGGGTGTTTGACTTCTTACTGTTTAGATTTTTGAGTTCTTTGTAGATTCTAGAGATTAGTAGGCAGGGGTCTTTGATGTTATATCTTTTATTCATCTCTCAGTAGCTCATTGTGGAAAGACTATAAGCAATTCTGAATTTTAGTATCACTTTAAAATCTCTTTAAAACTCTTTTCAGTAGAGATGGTATATACATACAACATATTTTTGTGTATATATAGTTAATGCTTATAGGGCACACAGTATTTATTTTATAAGAAGATAATGGAAGTTTTTTTTTGTTAGTTTTTTTTTTCAGTTTTGTTTTTTCTTCAAAGTAGGGCCTCACCCTAACCCAAGCTGACCTGCAACTCACTCTGTATTCCCATGCCAGTCTCAAAATACACAGTGATCTTCCCACATCTGCTAGGATGAAAGGCATGTGTTACCATCCATGGCTTATTTTTTTTTAATAATGGATGTTTTCTAAAAGCATATATCTTATAGTTAGAAGAACCAAATAGCTGTGTCTTAAGTTAAGAAAGCAAATGTTTTGGTAAATTTTGACAAGCTATTAGTGTCATTTATTTCACCGGTACTCTTTAGGATTACATTTAGAAAATAAGATTACTGAATCTTTTTCTTTTAATTTTTTTTATTTATTTATTTGAGAGCAACAGACAGAGAGAAAGACAGATAGAGGGAGAGAGAGAATGGGCATGCCAGGGCTTCCAGCCTCTGCAAATGAACTCCAGATGTGTGCGCCCCCTTGTGCATCTGGCTAACGTGGGACCTGGGGAACCGAGCCTCGAACCGGGGTCCTTAGGCTTCACAGGCAAGCGCTTAACCGCTAAGCCATCTCTCCAGCCCTGAATCTTTTTTAATAGGTCAAATTTTATAAATAAATTTAAACTTCTACTTATTAAACTTTTAATCTAATACATTAAGGCTTTAGCTAAATGGGAAAGCATATAAATGTAGCACTTAGATATGATTTAACCATAGGTTATTAGAGACTTCAGTTTAGTAGAAGGATGAAAAATAAAATCCTTGTAAACTGCTTTTATAAACATTGGTATGAGCAGAATAATATTGTTTTCTTTGCTTCTCAGTGTGTGGTGATTGAATGCCCCCCACACACACACACACTTATTTTCATCCTTCACAACCATCACCTCCACCACAAACTCTTCCATGACCACCCCAATGCCTGATGATTAGATAGTTTCCTCATAGTAATATGTGCTATACACTTTCTAGTATGAAGAATGACATCCCAGGCACTCACTCCCAAATCTATGGCATCTACTACAGCCTCAAACAGCACTGTAGAGCTTGGAACTTGAGAGCTAACCATTGCCAATAAAGTGAAGCATGTGCTAAAAGGACATTTAAATTTAAAAAACAAAATGCTTACCCATATCTCTGTCCTTATATGCAATACAACTATCCAAACCCAATGCCTTTTGTCATCAGGTAGCCTATGTCCATCAGGAAAAAAGCTTACATGGTCCACAAACATACCTGAAACTGAAGGAGAGGCAAAAGCTAGCTGCTTTTAAGAAGTTTTAGGTAGGGACAGGAGCTCAAAGAGAAAACCAGAAGATGTCACACTGCCTCAGCGTCCCCTGCTGCCTCCACAGTGTAGCGCACTGCCTAGTCGAGCAACTCTTTGGGTCAGTCCCTGAATCCACAGACCAATCAGGTATGATTAATCTTTGATATCTCAGTCTACCTTGTGTGTACTTCTAAACTGTGGCTCCACCATGTGGGCATTTCCTCTAAACTCTGGGCCTGTGGCATACATAATTTGAGTATGACTTATGACTCTCCTTACTATGCATTTCTCATCTGAATTTCCTAGTCTCTGCTTTAGTAGTTTCTCTTTGCTGTTCTTCTTTAAGGCATCACCACTTAATCTCTTAACTTTCTTCCATGTGGAGGCTCAGGGTGGACACTGTCTCTCCCACAGAAGCATGTTTTGCTTCTAAATCTTTCTATTTGGGCTTCTAGATCCTATCTTCCATTTGAGTGTGAACCTGTGCCAGTCTTTTCTACATCCTGATTTCTCCTAAGTAAACCTCATGATTTATGAGTTCTCCCTAAAAAAGCCCAGTAATTCTTAATTTATTGTTATTGGGTCCATTTTTATCACTTCCTTGTTAACAAAGGGGTTTATAAGTGTGAGAGACCCTCCTGAACCCCAAAGTCCTCCATCAAAATTATATCTGTGCTGACTCCAACAGTTCTGTCCCTCTCATACACTCTAACCTATCTATCTTTTAACAGACTCTCCCAGGAGACAGCATTCTCCGAAATGTCATCCCTAAATTCTTCACAACTCAACTAAGACCAGGCTACAGCATTTACTGAGACATAACTAATGGCATGACACAGAGGGGGAAACTTACTATGAAAGCAAGAAAAACTTCATGTTCTTATATCACCAGGGGCTCTCAATTCTCAGTAGGTGCTTGGTTTTGTTGATAAAAGAATTTAAAGGTGCACCTTCCCAGCCACCACAGACCTGCAGGAGCAGAAACCAGTTGAATGGATTTTCCATTCACACCAACCTGCTCGAAAAGACAAGAAACAAGATGGAGAAGATGTCAGGAACCAGATGAGCAGCTGCTGAAGTAGAACACAAAAGGGACGAGCTGAACAGCTCTAGTATAACTCCAGGCATCCTGCTACACTGGACAACTCATTCAGACTCCAGCTGCATGGCATGCAGCACAGCCAATCAGAACACCAGATCCACAGTGCAACAGAGAGGGATCAAGGTGGACATTTAGCATTGGTGAGATTGGAAACCAACCCAAAAGGTAACAGGGCTTACTTACACAAAGGCAGGTACCTAGGCCTGCACTGGAAGTGCTAATCTCTCTTTCCATGTCAGGGCAGGTTATGTGTTACATAGTCCTGGTTGGCTTTACCATTCTCAAATAAGCTGTATGTTGGAGTATATGATTGTTGCCTCTCGTGCTTTCTGATTTATAGAGCCTTTGTCTTTTTCTTCTATCATTATTGGGGGCAGAGTCTCACGTGGTCCCTAGCTGACCTGGAATCCATTGCAGACCAGAAATCTTGGCCTCTTAGTTGACAGGATTAAGGATGTGAGGCAACACACACCCTTAGGGACTTTGGCTTTATTAGATTATCTGTTTGTTTTAGTCCCCACTCTTGCATAAATACTTGGAGCTGGTTTTGATTAAATGTGTATACTGGTCAGTTGAATTTTAGAATTTGCCAGTAAATTCCTTCCCCCAGTCCACTAGAATACTTGAATAGCAGGCAAATTCAACACATAGGGTAACTTCTGCTATTTCTCTTGGAATATAACAGCTACACCTGTCACCTTAAACTCCTATTCTGAAGCTATATAAATCAGATTTACACATATAAGAACACTGCAGATAATTAGAAAATCCAAGCGTTAAAATATCTCAATATGCAAAAATCTCTACATTATAATACAAAAAAATGCAAAAGAAACAAGACAATACAATCCCACCCAAAATTAAAAGTCCATCAGAAATGACCTCCAATGGGACTATTTTAGATGTTTTACATGAAATGCCTAACAAAGATTTCAAAAAAAAATTATATCTATGTTCAAAAAAATCAAAGAAGAAAAACTCTTGAAGGATTCCCAAGAGAACATAGAAAACCAACTTAATGAAATAAGGAGGTCAATACAAGACATGAGTAAGGAAATAGAAATAATGAAAAAAAAAAAACAATCAGAAATACTAGAAATGAAAACAGAGTAAGTCAAATAAAAAATTCTATAGAAAGTCTTACCAGTAAAATGGATCAAGAAGAGAACAGAATATCTAGACTAGAAGATCAGGTGGCAGGTCTAATATGTTCCAACAAAGAGAAATATAAATTAATAGGAAGTCATGAATGGAAATTTTAAGACATTTGGTACAAGAGATCAAACATAAGTATTCAGGGCATAGTAGAAGGAGATGAATTGTACTCTAAAGGTAGATCAGGTATTTTCAATAAAATCATAGAAGAAAACTTCCCCCAAATAGGGAAAGTATGCCAATACAGATACAGGAAGTCTATAGAATGACAAATAGACAAGATCAGGAACAAAATAAAATATACTGAAAGCAGTTAGAGAGAAAAATCAAATCATATTTAAAGGTAAGCCAATCAGGATAGCAGCATATTACTCAACACAAACTTTTAAAGCCAGAAGGGCTTGGAATGATTTATTCCAAGTTTTGAAAGGTAACAACTGTCAACCAAAATTACTTTAGCCAGCAAAGCTAAACATCCAAATTGATGAAGAAGTAAGAATATTCTATAATAAAAACAGGCTAAAGGAATATATGAACACTAAACCAGCTCTACAGAAGATATCTGAAAGGATCCTCCATGCTGAAGAGAAATAAAAGCACACATATAAGAAAATAAGAAAAAAATAAATGATACTCAAATAACAGTGGTGCAGTCAGGTTCACATTGCTGGCAGAAATCACCCAACCAAGAGCAGCTTGTGGGAAAAAAGGTTTATTTTGGCTTACATACTCAAGGGGAAGTTCCATGATGACAGGGAAGATGATGGCATGAGCAGAAGATGGGCATCACCCCCTGGCCAACATAAAGTGGACAAGAGCAACAGGAGAGTGTGTCAAGCACTGGCAAAAAGAGGCTGTCTATAATACCCAGAAGCCCGCCCCAACAATACACTGCTTCCAGGTGGAAATCTCTATCATCTGGGAACACCTAAGTTTATGGGGGACCCCTGAATCAAACCACCACAAATAGTTAATACAAAAGAGTAAAGGGATATAGACTTCCGGTTAAGATGGTGGCGTAGGTACCACACCAAAGCAGCCTAGGGGGGGAAAAGACCAAAAAAACCTCAGCAAAATACACACTTTTATTAAAGGGGAGGTATATAGGAAATTGAACCAGCAGCGGAGAAGTAGACACAGGCCGGCAAAAGCAGCACCAGCAGCTCCGCCAACCAACACAGCAGCAGTGCACCAGAAAGCTGCCAGGTTCACCTTGAGCCTCAGGAAAAGCCAGGTGTGGGGAGCTTCCATTCACACCAGAGCTCTCCGCAACTCAGGAAACATGAAGGGAGAGTGGCAGTGAGAAACAGAGGAGCAGACCACGAGGTAGAAGAACACATGGAGCAGCGAGAGATCCAGAGCAGCTGGGGCTCCCTCCCCTCCGCCACCACCTGAACCCAGATCCAGCAAACAGAGCAGTGGTCACGGGACACGGCCACGCCAACTTGGGCCGACAGTGGGACCGAAGCAGTAGCAGAGTCCAGGAGCAACATCAGCAGCTCCGGCACAGGTAACAGTGGCCCCAGCAGCAGCAGACCCAGTAGCAGCAGCAGCAGCAGCAGTGGCAGACCCAGCAGCAGCAGATCCAGTAGCAGCAGCAGCGGCAGACACTGCAGCAACAGCTTCAGTGGCAGCAGTGGCAGTGGACCCAGCAGCAGCAGCTTCAGCAGCAGCAGTGGCCCTAGCAGTGGCAGCTACAGCAGCAGGAGAAGCAGCAGCAGCAGTGGAACAGGCAGCAGCGGCGACAGGCCCAGCAGAGACAGCTTTAGCAGCAGCAGTTCCAGCAGTAGGGGTGCTGATCTTCAGGGCCACAGTTGCCAGGCTCAGTTTGCCCCACAGGAAAAGCCAGTGCCCAGCTCCAGAAATCAGAACAGCAGCCCAACGACCCAGGCATCAACTTGACTGAGACCAAAATCATCCAAGGTAACTGGGATTGCACCAGGGAAGGGTCTCACTTGGTCACAAGCTGACTTGGATCCCTCATCAGATCAGAAATCTAAACCTCTTTGTTCATAGAGGATCTGGTTGTTATAATAACTACTGTTGCATACATACTTCAAGCTATTTTTGATTGAACGTGTATAGTGTTTGGTTAACTTTTAGAATCTACCTGTATTTTATTCCACTCAGCCTACTTGAATACTCCCATATATGCACCTAACATGGGGGCTCCCAAATTCATCAAACAAACACTATTAGAACTAAGTTCACAGATAACACCAAACACAGTGGTGGTGGGTGACTTTAACTCCCCACTCTCATCAATTGACAGGTCATCCTGGGAGAAAATAAACAAAGAGGCATCAGGACTAAAGGAGATCATAGAAGGAATGGACCTAACAGATATATACAGGACATTTCATCCAAAGGTTGCAGAATATACATTCCTTGAAACAGCACATGGAACATTCTCTAAAACAGACCATATATTAGCACACAAAGAAAATCTTAACAAATTCAGGAAAATTGAAATAATTGGTTGCATTCAATCCGACCACAAAGGAATTAAACTACAAATCAGTAGCAAGAAAGGCTATAGAGCATACACAAAATCATGGAAAGTAAACAATACACTACTAAATGATGAATGGGTCAATGAGGAAATCAAAAAGGAAATCAAAAAATTTATAGAGTCAAACAATAATGAGAACACAACATACCAAAATCGCTGGGACACAATGAAGGCAGTTCTAAGAGGTAAACTTATAGCCTTAAGTGCCTATGTTAAGAAATTAGAAAGGTCACAAATAAACGAACTAGTTCTTCACCTTTAAGCTTTGGAAAAAGAAGAACAAGGCAAACCAAAAATCAGTAGAAGGTAAGAAACAGTAAAGATTAGGGCAGAAATTAATGAAATAGAAACAAAAAAAAAATCCAAAGAATTAATGAAACGAGTTGGTTCTTGGAAAGGAAAAATAAGATTGATAATCCCTTAGCAAATCTGACCAAAAGAAAGAGAGAAGAAACACAAATTAATAAAATCAGAGATGAACAAGGTAACATCACAACACATTCCAGAGAAATTCAAAAATTCATAGGGACATACTATAAAAGCATATACTCAACAAGGTATGAAAATCTGAAAGAAATGGATGATTTCCTTGATTTATATGACCTACCTAAATTAAATCAAAATGAGATTAATCACTTAAATAGACCTATAACAAACATGGAGATCTGAACAGTTATCAATAATCTCCCAAATAAAAAAAGCCCAGGCAAAGATGGATTCACTGCTGAATTTTACCAGACCTTTAAGGAAGAGCTAACACCATTGCTTCTTAAGCTTTTCCAGGAAATAGAAAAAGAAGGGATAATACCAAACTCCTTCTATGAGGCCAGCATCACCCTGATACCAAAACCAGGCAAAGATAGAACAAAAAAAGAAAATTACAGACCAATCTCCCTCATGAACATAGATGCAAAAATTCTCAACAAAATACTGGCAAAAAGAAAACAAGAGTGTATCAAAAAGCTCATTCACCCTGACCAAGTAGGCTTTATCCCAGAGATGCAGGGATGGTTCAATATACGCAAACCTATAAATGTAATGCATTATATAAACGGGTTGAAGGACAAAAATCACATGATCATCTCATTAGACGCAGAGAAAGCATTTCACAAAATCCAACATCCCTTCATGATAAAAGTCCTACAGAGACTGGGAATAGAAGAAACATATCTCAATATAATAAAGGCTATTTATGACAAGCCGACAGCCAACATATTACTAAATGGGGAAAAACTGGAAGCTTTTCCACTAAAATCAGGAACAAGACAAGGGTGTCCACTGTCCCCACTTTTATTTAATATAGTTTTGGAAGTCTTAGCCATAGCAATAAGGCAAGAGACACACATAAAAGTGATACAAATTGGAAAGGAAGAGATCAAGTTATCATTATTTGCAGATGACATGATTCTATACATAAAGGACCCTAAAGACTCTAGTAGCAAACTGTTAGAGCTGATCAAAACCTACAGCCTTGTAACAGGATACTAAATAAATACACAGAAATCAGTAGCCTTCATATATGCTAACAACAAACACACAGAGGAAGAAATCAGAGAATCACTCCCATTCATGATTGCATCAAAAAAAAAATAAAGTACGTTGGAATAAACCTAACCAAGGAAGTAAAGAATCTATACAATGAGAACTTTAAAACACTCAAGCAAGAAATTGCAGCAGACACTAGAAAGTGGAGAAACATCCCCTGTTCCTGGATTGGAAGAATCAATATTGTGAAAATGGCAATCTTACCAAAAGCAATCTACACATTTGATGCAATCCCTATCAAAATTCCAAAAGCATTCTTCATGGAAATAGAAAAAACAATCCAAAAATTCATTTGGAATCACAAAAAACCTTGAATATCTAAAATAATACTGAGCAACAAAAATAAGGCTGGTGGTATCACCATATCTGATTTTAACCTCTACTACACAGCCATAGTAAGAAAAACAGCATGGTACTGGCACAAAAACAGACATGTAGATCAGTGGAACAGAATAGAGGACCCAGATGTAAGCCCAAGTAGCTATAGCCACTTGATATTCGATAAAAATGCCCAAAATACTCATTGGAGAAAAGACAGCCTCTTCAGCAAATAGTGTTGGGAAAATTGGATATATATCTGCAGAAGGATGAAAATAGATTCTTCTCTCGCGCCATGCACAAGAATTAAGTCTAAATGGATTAAAGACCTTAACATCATACCTGACACTCTGAAACTGCTAGAGGAAAAAGTAGAGGAAACCCTTCAACATATTGGTCTTGGCAAAGACTTTCTGAATACAACCCCATTTGCTCAAGCAATAAAACCACAGATTAATCACTGGGACCTCATGAAATTACAAAGATTTTGCACTGCAAAGGACACAGTGAAAAAAGCTAAGAGGCAACCTACAGAATGGGAAAAAATCTTTTCCAGCTATATATCTGATAGAGGATATCTGGGATATACAAATAACTCAAGAAGTTAACTAATAAGGAATCAAACAAGCCAATCAAAAATGGGCTATGGAGCTAAATAGAGCGTTCTCAAAGGAAAAAATATGAATGACATATAAGCATCTAAAAAAATGTTCTACGTCACTAGTCATCAGGGAAATGCAGATTAAAACTACATTGAGATTCCATCTCACTCCTGTCAGATTGGCCACCATCATGAAAACAAATGATCAAAAATATTGGTGGGGATGTGGAAAAAAAGGAACCCTTCTACACTGCTGGTGGGAATGCAATCTGGTCCAGCCATTGTGGAAATCAATGTGGAGGTTCCTAAAACAGCTAAAGATTGATCTACCATATGACCCAGCTATAGCACTCCTAGACATATATCCTAAGGAATCATCTCATTTCCTTAGAAGTACGTGCTCAACCATGTTTATTGCTGCTCAATTTATAATAGCTGGGAAAGGGAGCCAGCCTAGATGTCCCTCAACTGATGAGTGGATAATGAAAATGTGGAACATTTATACAATGGCGTTCTACTCAGGAGTAAAGAAAAATGAAGTTATGAACTTTGCAGAAAAATGGATGGACCTGGAAAGGATTATACGAAGTGTGGTAACCCTGGCCCAGAAAGCCAAGTGCCACATGTTCTCTCTCATATGTGGATCCTAGCTACAGATGATTGGGCTTCTGCATGAGAATGAAAATACTTAGTAGCAGAGGCCAGTAAGTTAAAAAGGAGATATAAAGGGAAGATAAAGAAAGGGAGGATGGTACTTAATCGGTTGATATTGTGTATATATAAGTACAATGATTGAGATGAGGAGGTAATATGATGGAGAATGGAATTTCAAAGGGGAAAGTGTAGGAGGGAGGGAGGGAATTACCATGGGATTTTTTTTATAATCATGGAAAATGATAATAAAAATTTTATAAAATAAAATAAATAGTAAAAAAAAAAAAGAGTAAAGGGAAAACTGGAAAAACTACAAAACAAGAGGAATGGCAAGAATAAATACACACCATTCAATCATAACTCTTAATATCAAAGGCGTCAATGCTCCAACCAAAAGACACAGTTTTGCAGAATGGGTTAAAATGTGCAGGATCCTTCTATTTGTTGCCTCCAAGAAACTCACCTTTCTATTAAGGATGTACACTATCTTGGTGTGAAAGAATGGAAAACAGTGTTTCAAGCAAGTGGGCCTAGAAAATAAGCAGGTGTTACTATCCTAATATCTGACAGGGCAAATTTCAAACCTACATTAGTTAGGGAAGATAAAGATCACTTTATATTCACTAAAGGAACACTCCAAGAGGAGGATATTACACTTTTAAACGTATACACACCTGACATGGGGGTTCCAAACTTCATCAAACAAACACAATTAGAATTAAGGTCACAGACAACACTAAACACAGTTGTAGTGGGTGACTTCAATACCCAACTCTCATCAATTGACAGGTCATCCCAGGAAAAAATGAACAGAAAAGCATCTGGATTGAATGAGGATATACAACAAATGGTTCTAACAGATATCAACAGAACACTCATCCAAATGCTGCAGAATATACATTCTTTTCAGCAGCACATGGAACATTCTCTAAAATAGACCATATATTAGGACACAAAGAAAACATTAACAAATACAGGAAAATTGAAATAATTGGTTGCACACTATCTGATCACATCATACCCTGTCAGCACATAACATGAAGAGACCTGGCTGGAATCTGGAAGAGAGCCAGTCCCCAGACAGTTAGCCCATCTAGTGCGGGAAGGTACTACATGAACTACCAGGAGAAAGTGGCCAACATCTCTCCAAGCAACTTGAGTTCTAAGCAACTCAGAAGCAAACAACCTGACATGATGCTCCCACAAGTGCAATAGTGGCACAAAGCCATGGTAGGTAATCAACTGCTCTTGGATTGGCTAACAGATCTGCTCAGTGGAAAGGAACCCATATCTGAAACTGATAAACAAGTCAGAATCATGTCCAGATAATGATTTTGCTCTCCAATATCAAGCTCCCACTAATCTTGTGCTATAAGAGGGACTACACCTACTAAATTCTCTCTAAATTAATAATGCTTATCCCATTTAACATGTGCTGACCTCACTCTCTGTTGGGTAATCTGCTTTTCTATTTCAGATGGGAGTGAGACCTGAGGAGATAAACCACCCATCACATTTCAGCCCAGTCCCAGCTGAAACCACAGAGGAATTGAGGAGATGAGCAAGAGTGATGCTTTCTTGGTTAACCTGATCATCAGCACAAAGGTGAAGGAGATAGATATTGAGGACACTCAACACCTACCAAACCAGAGATCCAGCACTCCTAAGAGCCCATCACTGAAGAAGGTTTAAAACACACACAGTATTGCTCACAGGAATTTTGCAGAAGCGGGGGATAAAGATTGTTAGAGCCACAAATTGGGACATTGTGCAAATAGCCATTGTCTCTCTCCTATAACTGACTGCTGTCCCCATAATGCATGACCCATAATCCCCATTCAGATGGCCTGCATCCCCAATGAGGAGGGCCCCTTCAGAAAAGGGGCAGGGATGAAGGAAAGGATGGTACCAACATGTGTTGTTTACATACTAAGTATGACCATAACTAATTAAAATAAGTTGTTAAAAAGAAAATAATTTAGAAAGGTCACAAGTAAACAACTTAATACTTCACCTTAAGGTCTTGGGAAAAGAATAATAAGGCAAACCAAAAATCAGTAGACAGGAAGAAATAATAAAGATTAGGGCAGAAATCACCAGTGAAGATACTCAACAGTGAACACTGCAAGTCTTAAACTTGGCCAGCCAGGCCAAATGAGCCAACCAGTACAATAATGGCATGTCTGTCATGGGGGAACTAACCTCTCTCTAATTGGACTGGAGGCCTGCTCCATGGGAGGTGTGGTAGTTAGATTCATGTGTCCCCCACAGACTTATGTGTTCTGGCTGCTAGATTTCCAGCTGATGGAGATTTGGGAATTAATGCCTCCTGGAGGCATTGTACTGTTGGGGGTGGGCTTATATCCAGCTCCCCCACGCTAGTGTTTGGCACACTGTACTGTTCCTATTGTCTACCTTATGTGGGTGAGGGATTGATGTCGACCCTCTGTTCAAGCCATTGTTTTCCCCTGCCATCATGGAGCTTCCCCTTGAGCCTGTAAGCCAAAATAAACTTGCTTTTCCCAAAAGCTGCTCTTGGTTGGGTGATTTCCACCAGCAATGTGAACCTGACTGCAACAGGAGGGAATACATCCCTGATACTAAAAACTTACAATTGGGGTAGTCATGAGCCCTAGGTGTGTAATGTCTGCTGGTGTCTGGCTAAATGTATATACTATGCACAACAAACTTCTCTTAATGTTCATACTCATATTAGTGCTACTCTCACATTTGGTTAGAGAACCTTCTCTTTTCAGATGGCAGTGACCTTGGGATGACTCAGAAAGCACCATGGTCCTGAGAAGATGTGACAGAGGAGTGCTCAGCACTGAAATATCTCTACCTCACCTTCCAAGGGTCAGGATCCATTATGGAAGAGGTGGCATAAAGAATGTAAGAGCCAAAGGAAGGGAGGAATCCTTACATTGTGCTCCTCCAGACATCAAATGGCCTGGATATCCATGACTTCACAGTGCCTGACACTATGTACACAATACCTTCATAATAGAAAGAAAAGATCATGACATCAAAATAAAAAAAGAGACTGATTGAGGGAGGTATATAATGGAGGGTGGAGCTTCAAGGGGGAAAGTGGAGGAGGGAGGGAATTACCATGGGATATTGTTTACAATTATGGAAGTTGTCAATAAAAAAATAATAATAATAAGCTGCGAGTGGTGGCACATGCCTTTAACCCGAGCACTAGACAGGCAGAGGTAGGATTGCCCAGAGTCCAAGGTCACCGTGAGACTACATAGAGAATTCCAGGTCAGCTTGAGCTAGCATGAGACCCTACCTCAGAAAACCATAATAATAATAATAAAATAGAGCAGAAATTAATGAAATAGAAACCAAAAAAATACTAAGAATGAAATGAAGAGTTGGTTCTTTGAAAGGATAAACAAGATTGATAAACACTTAGCAAATCTGACTAAAAAAAGAGGAGACACAAATAAATAAAATTAGAGTGAAAAAGTCACCATTATAACATATACCAAAGAAAAACAGAAAACCATAAGGACATACTTTAAGAAAATATACTCCACTAAATTTGAAATACTAAAAGAAATGGATAATTGCCTTGATTTATATGACCTACCAAAATTAAATCAAGATGAGATTAACCACCTAAATAGACATATAACAAGTACGAAGATCCAAGCAGTTATAAAAAAAAGTCTCCCAAACACGGAAAAATTTCAGCCAGCCATGCTAGTACACACTTTTGATCCCAGCACTTGGAAAGCTGAAATAGGAAGAAAGCTGTGAGTTTGAGACCTTCCTGAATTCCAAGTCAGCGTAGACTAAAACAAGACCTTACCTCAAAAAAAACACTAATTTCTTCACCCAAATCCAGCAGGATGGATGCCCCCTCCAAGAAGATTTAGGATAGGAAGGGACATAACCTGATTCTGGATTCTTCTTTCACTTTCCTCCATTTTGTTTCAGATTTGACAGTTGGCTTCCAACATACTCCAAAAGTCTACCCTGTGTTCTTAAAATCTGGGCTCATTTAGATAATATTAAGAATTGCCCATTACTTTTCCTCAGAGATTTAACTAGACAATAAGAATACAAAGTAATGTAACTCCAGATACCAAGGAGGAGGAAATTCTTCTAAAGATAAATTTTTAACTCAGTAAATGTCTATTTGTAAGAAATTACAAAAAAATTTGTAGTTAAAACAGGTAAAAACTTAAAACAGTTGCTCCAAGAGGCAACTTCTATTTATTATAATTAGGAATCCAAGAAACAAAAAGGAACCAGAAAGGGAGATAAGGAAAAAAGGATATACATCACATATCATAACAGTAATGAAGGTTGCTCAGGGAAGGACCTGTTCATTAAAATATTTCATTGGATGAAATCTGAAATATGTTTACTTGATGCCAAGATAGTAGACAAACTGAGTCTTATGGTTAAGGTTCCACTCCTTAACAGCTCACTGATGCTAATTTGTTATGATTTAAGGGTTATGAAAACTGGCTTTAAGGCTCTCAATAAAACAAATTATGTTCCTCTGTTTGTCAAGGTCTTAACTAAATTCTAATGGCATTCTTCAAAGAAATAGGAAAAATAATCCTAAAATTCATTTGGAAACACAAAATTCCTCAAATACCCAAAATGATTTTGAGAAACAAAGATAAGACTGGTGGCATCACCATACCTGATTTTAACCTATATTACATAGCCATAGTAACAAAAACAGCATAGTACTCAGACACACACACAAACAGACAGACACATAGATCAGTGGAACAGAACAGAGGACTCAGATGTAAGTCTGAGCAGCTACAGCCACTTGATCTTTGACAAAAGTGGGCTGGGGAGATGGCTTAGTGGTTAAGCACTTGCCTATGAAGACCAAGGACCATGGTTCAAGGCTTGATTCCCCAGACCCACGTTAGCCAGATGCACAAGGGGGCACATGCATCTGGAGTTCATTTGCCGCAGCTGGAGGGCCTGGTGTGCCCATTCTCTCCCTCTCTCTGTCTCTCTCTCTCTCTCTGTCTCTCTCTCTCTCTCTCTCTGTCCCTCTCTCTCTCTCTCTCTGCCTTTCCCTCTGTATCTGTCATTCTCAAATAAGTAAAATTAAAAATAATATTTTTTAAAAATTGCCAAAAATACTCATTGGTAAAAAGACATCTTCTTCAACAAATGATGCTGTAGAAACTGAAAATCTATGTGCAGCAGAATGAAAATAGATACTATCTCTCTCAATGTATAAGAATTAAGTCCAGACTTCTGGTTAAGATGGCAGCGTAGGTACCATGCCAAAGCAGCCTAGGGGGGAAAAGACCAAAAAAACTCAGCAAAATACATACTTTTACTAAAAAGAGAGCTGTATAGAAAATTGAAATGGCAGTGGAGAAGTAGAGGAGATCCAGAGCATCCAGAGCCCACACAGGCCGGCAAAAGTGGCCCCGGCAGGTCCACTGACCACAGCGGTGGCAGCAGAACACCAGAAAGCCACCAGGCTCAGCTCGAGTCGCAGGAAAAGACAGGTGAGGGAAGCTTCTACTCTCACCAGAGCTCTCTGCAACTCAAGAAACATGAAGGGAGAGCAGCAGTGAACAACAGAGGAGCAGATCACAAGGTAGAAGAAGACGTGGAACAGGAAGAGAACTAGAGAAGCTGCGGATCCCTCCCCTCACCCACCGCCTGTACCCAACTCCAGCAAACAAAGCAGTGGTTCCGGGACCCAGCCACGCCAACTTGAGCGGAAAGCAGGACCCAAACAGGAGCAGAGTCCGGCAGCAACATCAGTGGCTCCGGCACTGACAACAGCGGACCCAGCAGCAGTGGATCCAGTAGCAGCAGCAGCAGCAGCTTCAGAGGCAGCAGCAGTGGAAACAGCAGCGGCAGCTTCAGCAGCAGCAGTAGCGGTTCCACCAGCAGGGATGCCATTCTGATGGGCCACAGTTGCCAGGCTCAGTTTTCCCAGCAGGAAAAGCCAGTGCACAGCTCCAGAAATTAGAACAGCAGCCAGACAACCCAGGCAGCAACTTGACTGAGACCCAAATCATCCAAGGTAACTGGGATTGCACCAGGAAAGGGTCTCAATTGGTCACAAGCAGACTTGGATCCCTCAACAGACCAGAAATCTTAACCTCTTTGTTGATAAAGGATCTGGTTGTTATAATAACTACTGTTGCATAACTACTCAGGGCTGTTTTTGATTGAATGTGTACAGTGTTTAGTTAAATTTTAGAATCTACCTGTATTTTATTCCACTCAGCCTACTTGAATACTCCCATAGCAGGGAAACTCAATCCCTAGAAACACATTTGTAGATACTCTGAGAGTCTTAAGAGCCACACCTAACACCTTAAGCTCCTACCCTGAAGATATATAACATCAAATCAATTGATACAACTAAGAACACCCAGCTAGCTAGAAAATCCAAGCATTAACTTAATCCAAGATGCAAAAATATGTACATTATAACACAAAAAAAACACTAAAAAGCAAGACAATATAAATCCACCTAAAAGTATTAATGCATCAGAAATGACCTCCAGTGAGAACGAGTTAGAGGAAATGCCTGAGAAAGATTTCAAAAGAATGATTATAAATATGTTCAAAGAAGTCAGAGAACAAATCAAAGGAATAAAAGAGGAAGAAGAAATCAAAGAGGAAATCAAAGGAATCAAAGAGGAAATCAAAGAAGACGCAGAAGACCAATTTAATGAAATAAAGAAGGCAATACAAGACATAAATAAGGAAATAGAAATAATAAAGTAAAACCAGTCAGAATTACTAGCAATAAAGAACACAGTTAATGAAATAAAAAAAACTCTGCAGAAAATCTCACCAGTGAAATGGATGAAGGAGAAGACAGAATATCTAAGCAAGAAGACCAGGTGGCAGATCTAATACAGTCCAACAAAGAGAAAGAAAAACTTATAGAAAAGTATGAGTGGGAATTTCAAGATATTCAGGACACTATGAAAAGATCCAATATAAGAATTCAGGGCATAGGAGAAGGAGAAGAATTCCACTCCAAAGGTATAGTAGGCATCTTCAACAAAATCAGAAGAAAACTTCCCCAAATTGGGAAAGAGGTGCCAATGCAGATACAGGAAGCCTTTAGAACCCCAGCCAGACAAAACCTGGAAAGAACCTCTCCTAGCCAAGTCATAATCAAACTACAAAACACACAAACCAAAGAAAAAATACTGAAAGCAGTTAGAGAGAAAAATCAAGTTACCTACAAAGGCAAGCCCATCAGGATTACAGCAGATTATTCAACACAAACTTTTAAAGCCAGAAGGGTTTGGAGTGATATATTCCAAGTTATGTAGGAAAACAACTGTCAACCAATGTTACTTTATCCTGGAAAGCTATCCATTCAAATAGACGGAGAAACAAGGATATTCCATGACAAAAGCGGGTAAAAGGAGTATTTGAAGACAAAACCAGCTCTACAGAAAATACTTGATAGAATCCTCCATGCTGAAGAAAAGGAAAAGCACACATAAAAGGAACCTGGAAAAAACAAGCAATACTCAAATACTAGTTAACACAAGAGAGCAAAGGTAGAAGCAGAACCACAAAAAAAAAAAAAAAAAAAAAAAAAAGGCAAACATAAATACACACCTTTCAGTAATATCTCTTAATATCAACAGCCTCAATGCCCCAACCAAAAGACATAGGTTAGGTGACTTCTAGCCAAGATGGTGACCATCTAGCTGCGCCACAGATACTGGGGAAAGAAAGGCAAGAAATTAAGGGTTATCAGGGTCTTCTTGCCAGTTGGAGGGCACAGAGTGGGGAAAAACAGGGAATCACGGATCCCCTCTCAGGTGGGTAGTCTACCCCCCCATACAGCTGCCGCACCCCATGCCCTAAGCAGCTGTGCTCCAATCGCACACCCGCCAGCTCATTGTGCGCCCGCCAGCCCACTGCATGGACTGTGTGGGGACCTCCACCATTGTTCTTTGATCACTTGTTGGCCCGCCATGCTGTGCTCGGTTTGTACACCCGTGGGGGCCAACTCTGCTGTGATAAGGCAGCTGCCAGACCCCTGCTGCTGTGCTCCAATCACTTGCCCGCCGGCCAGCCTCTGCTGTGTCCTGATCCCATGCCTGCATCAGCTGCCTCTGCACTACAATTGCATGTGCAGCAGGCCCAGTCCCATAGCAAAGGCCACACGAGCCCACACTGAGTCACTAGTGCCAGCTCAGGTGCCATTCCCTACCTGTCTGTCGCCACCCATCCCCCACTCCCCTGAGGTGGGAGAGCATAGACTGTTTGCAGGTCCCAGTGTTCCCAGCCAGAGTTTGGGCAGCTTCAGGGCTTGCTACCTCAGTCCCCTTTCAAGCTCGAAGGCAGGCAGCTTTGGTGCATTACTGGGTGAGAATTCAGGCAACTTTGGCACCCCTGTCAAGCAGTAGATAGGTGGTTTTGGCAAGAGAGAGCAAAAACCCAGGCTGCTTGCAACTGCCCCAGGCTGCCTTGGATTCTCATTGAGCTAGAGCCCAGGCTGCTCCACCCACCTACCTGCCCATACACTGACATGGGTAGACCACAGCACAAAAGAAATAACATGAAAAACAAAATGCAAGAAAATCCAGACAGATAACCCAGTCCAACAAGGATTACATCTAACCAAAACATAGAAGATTGTGTAGGATAAGAACATCAAGTGGAAGTTATCAGCAATGCAACCCTGACCAACCTACTGCTAGAACATGCAGGAAAGCTACAAAGGACAGATAATCGTATGGATGCTACCATCACTAAGCTAGAGCAATATGATAACACACTGGAAGTAATTCAAAGAGAGCTAAGAGAGTTGAGGGAGAGTGAAAAAAAAAAGAGGACCTTAAAAACCAGCTGGCCACACTAAATGAAAACATAAAGAAACGCAAGGATGATTTCCAAGAATCATCAAGAATATCAGAAAATGAGGTGAAAAGGGAGCTGGAAAGAGCGATGGAAGTGATACATATGAAAGTAGTAGAAAATGCAAACTTAATTGAACAAATCCAAAACTTGCTAGAGGCTCTCAAGAATAGAGTCAGAGAAGTCGAGGATAGAAACTCTAATCTGGAAGACAGGATGGAAGAAACAGTTCGAGAGTCCAAAAATTTCAGTAAGTTCAAAAGTTCCTGTGAACAAAACATGAGGGAATTGTGGGATACACTTAAATGTCCTAATATCAGAATCATTGGAATACCAGAAGGAGAAGAATTTCAGACCAAAGGCATGAAGAACTTATTTAACATAATAATTGAAGAAAACTTCTCCCGTCTCTTAAAAGAAAGGCCCATCAAGATACAAGAAGCAAACAGAACTCCTAACCGACTAGACCAAAGGAGAAACTCCCCAAGACATATTATCATTAAGACTCTAAACATTGACACCAAAGAAAAAATCCTAAAAGCAGCTAGGGAAAAAAAGCACACCACTTTCAAAGGAAACCCCATCAGAATTACATCAGACTTCTCAATGGAAACCCTGAAAGCTAGAAGGGCCTGGAATGAAACTCTCTAAACTCTAAGAAACTATGGCTTCCAACCCAAACTACTCTACCCAGCAAAAGTCTCCCTTATAATAGATGGTGAAAGGAAAATTTTCCATGACAAAACTCAGCTTTACAATTACATGAACACAAAACCAAACCTACAGAAAGAATTCCAGGAAATTCTCCACAGAGAAGAGACAAATAACCAAACACAAATGCTTACAAGAAGCAGATCACAATAACCAAACCCAGAGTAGACACAAAAAATTTCGAATTCCATGAAAACACCAAAACACCTCTACCACCATAACATGGCAGGGATCAAATCAAATCTCACGGTCATCACCCTAAATATTAATGGCCTTAATTCACCCATCAAGAGACACAAGCTAACAGAGTGGATCAAAAAATTAAACCCCTCAATCTGCTGCCTTCAAGAAACCCACCTTACCACTAAAGACAGAAAGCTCCTCAGGGTGAAAGGGTGGAAAACAATATTCCAAGCAAATGGGAATAAGAAGCAGGTGTAGCTATATTAATATCGGATAAAATTGACATCAAACCAAAAACAATCAAAAAAAGACAAAGAAGGCTACTTCCTACTTATAAAGGGAACAATCCATCAAGAGGATATTACAATCATAAATCTATATGCACCAAACACAGGGGCACCGCAGTTCATAAAACAAAACCTATTTGACAATAAAACAGAAATAACTACCAACACCATCATAGCTGGGGACTTTAACATACCATTATCAGTAATAGACAGACCATCCAAACAGAAACTCAACAGGGAAGTAAGAGAGTTCAACAAAACCATAGAACACTTAGACCTAACTGACATCTACAGAACTTTCCATCCCAAATCCACAGACTACACATTCTTCTCAGCAGCCCATGGAACATTCTCTAAAATAGACCATATACTGGGTCACAAGGACTGCCTCCACATATTTAGGAAAATCAACATAATTCCCTGCATGATATCAGATCATAATGCTATATTCCTAGAAATCAACAACAACAAAAAAAAAAACCACCAAGAATCCCAATGGCAACTGGAAACTGAATAGCACACTCTTAAACAATAAATGGATAGTGGATGAAATAAAAAATGAAATTGCAAAATTCCTGGAATTGAATGACAATGAGAACACATCATACCAAAACTTATGGGACACAATGAAGGCAGTCCTCAGGGGAAAATTCATAGCACTCAATGCCTTCATATAAAAGACAGAAAGATCCCAAATCAATAGCCAAATCAACCACCTAAAGACACTGGAAAAACAAGAAAAATCCAGCCCAAAGAGCTCCAGAAGGAAAGAAATAATTAAAATCAGAGCAGAAATTAATGAATTGGAAACCAAGGAAACAATTAAGGCAATTGACAAAACAAAGAGCTGGTTCTTTGAAAAAATAAACAAGATTGACAAACCTCTGGCCAATTTGATCAAGCAAAAAAAGGAGAGACTCCAAATTAACAAAATTCAAAATGAAAAAGGAGAAATCACAACAGACATAAGTGAAATTGGGAGAATCATCAGGACTTATTTCAAAAACCTCTACTCCAAAAAACTGGAAAATGTGGTGGAGATGGGTAAATTCCTGGACACATATCATCTACCAAAGGTAAACTCAGAGCAGATTAATCACCTCAATGATCCCATAACACTCATGGAGATTGAAAAAGTAATAAAAAAAAAAAACCTCCCAAAAAAGAAGAGTCCAGGACCAGATGGATTCCCAGCCGAATTTTATCAAACCTTCACAGAAGAACTCAAACCAATCATTCTAAAACTGAGCCACACAATTTGAAGAACAGGGAAAGCTACCCAACTCCTTCTATGAAGCTAGTATCACCCTAATCCCAAAACCAGGCAAAGCTGCCACAAGAAAAGAAAACTACCGGACTATTTCCCTAATGAACATAGATGCAAAGATCCTGAACAAAATACTCGCAAACCAAATCCAACAACACACAAAAGCATTATCCACCTTGACCAAGTGGGATTTATCCTAGGAACACAAGGGTGGTTCAACATATGAAAATCTGTCAATGTAATACACCACATAAATAAGCTTAAACATAAAAACCACATGATCATTTCGATAGATGCAGAAAAGGACTTTGACAAGATACATCACTTCATGATCATAACATTGGAGAAAATTGGCATGCCCGGTTCACATCTTAACATAATAAAGGCAATATACAAAGCTCCAAAGGCCCAAATAATACTTAATGGAGAGAGACTGGAGGAATTCCCATTGACATCAGGAACAAGACAGGAGAACTTGTTCTTTCCAGCTTTTCAATATAGTTCTGGAAGTCCTAGCTCAAGCAATAAGACAGGAGAAGGAAATAAAAGGGATACAATTTGGAAAGGAAGAAGTTAAGTTAGCTCTATTCCCTGATGACATGATTGTATATGTAAGAGACCTGAGAGACTACATCCCCAAACTCCTGAAGGTGATTAACTCCTATAGCAAAGTAGCAGGATACAAAATCAATGCACAAAACTCGGTAGCATGTCTGTAGGCAAATGACAAAGATACAGAAAAAGAAATAAAGGACATAGTCCCATTTTCAATAGCAACAAAAAAATAAAATACCTTGGAATAACGTTAACCAAGGAAGTAAAAGATCTATACAACAAAAATATAAAAACCCTCAGAAAAGAAATTGAGGAGGACTTGAGAAGATGGAAAGACCTTCCATGCTTGTGGATAGGCAGAATTAAAACTGTGAAGATGACAATCCTACCAAAGACAATATATAGATTAAACGCAATTCCAACTAAAATCCCTACAGTGTTCTTCACAGAGATAGAAAACATGATCTCATATTTCATATGGAAATCAGAAGGCCTCACATATCCAAACATATCCTCAGCAAAAGAAATATCTCTGGAGGCATTACCATACCTGATCTAAAGCTATACTACAAAGACATAGTAATAAAAACAGCATGGTACTGGCATAAAAACAGGAGTATAGACCAATGGAATAGACTTGAGGACCCAGATTTTGAGTCAAGCAACTATAGCTACTTGATACTCGACAAAGGCCCAAACAATATAGGCTAGAAAAAAGATAGCATCTTCAACAAATGGTGCTGGACAACTGGAAAACCACATGCAGGAAACTAAAACTTGATCCACACATTTCACCATGCACTACACTCAAATCCAAATGGATCAAAGACCTCAACATAAGACCAGAAACTCGAATACTACTGGAAGAAAATTTAGGAGTACTTTCCATGATATAGGAATGGAAAAAGACTTCCTGAACAAAACCCCAGTGGCCCAAGTTCTTACACAGTCACTCAACCAATGGGATCATATGAAGCTGAAGAGTTTCTTTACAGACAAGCATATAATATGCAAAGCCAATAGAATACCCACATAATGGGAGAAAATATTTGCGGGTTATCCAACTGATAGAAGCCTAATCTCTAGAATCTACAAAGAACTCAAAAGTCTAAACAATAAGAAGACAAATGCCCCACTCACAAAATGGGGCACAGAGTTGAACCAGCAATTCACAGAGGAAGATATACAAATGGCAAACACACACTTAAGAAAATGTTCATCATCCCTAATCATCAGAGAAATGCAAATTAAAACAACTATGAGATTCAACCTTACCCCAATAAGTATAGCCAGCATCAAAAAATCAAATGAAAATAAATGCTGGTGAGGATGTGGAGAAGCAGGAGCACTCATTCACTGTTGGTGGGAATGTAGGATGGTACAACCACTTTAGAAAGCAATATGGAGACTCCTGAAAAAGCTGACTATAGAAATACCAACAGACGCAGTTATACCCTTACTGGGCACCTAGCCTAAAACCTTCAAACCACAGGCCAGAGAGATTTGCTCAACCATGTTTGTAGCAGCTCAATTCATAATAGCTAAAAGCTGGAATCAACCCAAATGTCCATCATTAGAAGAATGGATAACAAAGATGTGGTATATCTACACAATGGAATTCTATACAGCAGTAAGAGAAAAATGACAGAAATAAATTTGAGGAAAAATGGTTGAACCTGGAACAAATCATTCTCAGTGAACTTACCCAATCACAGAAAAAAAATCGACACATAGTCTCCCTCATCTACAACACCTAACCTGAATCTACCCAAGATACCCAGCAAGCACCTCATGGACTAGACAATAGGATGGATGGGGAGGGTATCGAAGGGTGGAAAACAGTAATCTGGCCCAAACGGCAAAGGTACCATAAAATTCTACTTCCTAAAAGACAGACCAAATGGCTGAATCTTCACTAGACCCTTACAGGAAACACCTGAACCACAAGACACTGGAGAGGGTAGGATCAAGAATAACCTAAATCTTCTACATCTTCCCTCCCTCCGTTTCCCACTCTCCCCTCTCTCTCTCCTCTCTAACTCTTGTATATTAGTTATCTTTTTCCTCAATTTCTTAGTGGGCACTGACCTGTAACCCCTTGTTCCAGCTTGGGGATACCATCCACAATGAGCTTTTGATCAGAGAAACCTAGAAGATTTCCCCAAAAAATGACAGACTTGAGGACTTCTGGTTAAGATGGCGGCATAGGTACCACGCCAAAGCAGCCTGTGGGGAAAAAAGACCAAAAAACCTCAGCAAAATACACACTTTTACTAAAAAGTGAGGTATATAGGAAACTGAAGTGGCAGGGGAGAAGTAGGAGAGATCCAGAGCATCCAGAGCCTGCACAGGCCGGCAAAAGCGGCCCCAGCAGCTCCACCAACCGCGGCGGTGGTGGGGCGCACCAGAAAGCCGCCAGACTTGGCTCCAGCCGCGGGAAAAGCCAGGTGCAGGAGCTTACACTCACACCACGCTCTCCGCTACTCAGGAAACGTGAAGGGAGAGCAGCAATGAGCAGCGGAGGAGCAGAACGCGAGGTAGAAGAGCACGTGGAACAGTGAGAGAACTAGAGCAGCTGTGGCTCCCTCCCCTCCCCCACTGCCTGAGCCCAGTTCCAGCGAACAGAGCAGTGATCCAGGACCAGGCCACACCTACTTGAGCCAACAGCGGGACCCAAGCAGGAACAGAGTTCAGCAGCAACATCAGCAGGTCCGGAACCGGTACCAGTGGCCCCAGGAGCAGCAGCAGCGGCAGACCCAGGAGTGGCAACAACAGCAGACCCAGAGGCAGCAGCAGTTCCAGCAGTGGGGGTGCTGATCTGCAGGGCCACACTTGCCAGGCTTGGTTTGCCCTGCAGGAAAAGCCAGTGCCCAGCTCCAGAAATCAGAACAGCAGCCCAACGACCCAGGCAGCAACTTGACTGAGACCAAACTCATCCAAGGTAACTGGGTTTGCACCAGGGAAGGGTCTCACTTGGTCACAAGCTGACTGGGATCCCTCAACAGACCAGAAATCTTAGCCTCTCTGATGATAGAGGATCTGGTTGTTTTAATAACTACTCTGGCATACATACTTGGGGCTGTTTTTGACTGAATGGGTATAGTTTTTACTTAACTTTTAGGATCTACCGGTGTTTTATTCCACTCAGCCTACTTGAATACTCCCATAGCAGGGAAACTCAACCCCTAGAAACACCTTTGTAGATACTCTGAGAGTCGTAAGAGCCACATCTAACACCTTAAGCTCCTACCCTGAAAATATATAACATGAAATCAATTAATACAGCTAAGAATACCCAGCTAGCTAGAAAATGCAAGCATTAACTTAATCCAAGATGCAAAAATATATACATTATAACACAAGAAACACTAAAAAGCAAGACGATATAAATCCACCTAAAAATATTGATGCATCAGAAATGACCTCCAGTGAGAACGAGTTAGAGGAAATGCCTGAAAACATTTCAAAAGAATGATTGTAAATATGTTCAAAGAAATCAGAGAACAAATCAAAGGAGTCAAAGAGGAACTTAAAGAGGAAATCAAAGGAATAAAAGAAGATGCAGGACACCAATTTAATGAAATAAAGAAGGCAATACAAGACATAAATAAGGAAATAGAAATAATAAAGAAAAACCAGTCAGAATTACTAGCAACGAAGAACACAGTTAATGAACTAAAAAACTCTGTAGAAAATCTCACCAGCAGAATGGATGAAGGAGAGGACAGAATATCTAAGCTAGAAGACCAGGTGGCAGATCTAATACAGGCCAACAAAGAGAAAGACACACTTATAGAAAAGTATGAGTGGGAATTTCAAGATATTCGGGACACTATGAAAAGATCCAATATAAGAATTCAGGGCATAGGAGAAGGAGAAGAATTCCACTCCAAAGGTATAGTAGGCATCTTCAACAAAATCAGAAGAAAACTTCCCCAAATTGGGAAAGAGGTGCCAATGCAGATACAAGAAGCCTTTAGAACCCCAGCCAGACAAAACCTGGAAAGAACCTCTCCTAGCCAAGTCATAATCAAACTACAAAACACACAAACCAAAGAAAAAATATTCAAAGCAGTTAGAGAGAAAAATCAAGTTACCTACAAAAGTAAGCCCATCAGGATTACAGCAGATTATACAACAGAAACCTTTAAAGCCAGAAGTGCTTGGAGTGATATATTCCAAGTTCTGAAAGATAACAACTGTCAACCAAGGTTACTTTATCGTGCAAAGTTATCCATTCAAATAGATGGAGAAATAAGGACATTCCATGACAAAAGCAGACTAAAGGAGTATTTGAAGACAAAACCAGCTCTACAGAAAATACTTGATAGAATCCTCCATGCTGAAGAAAAGGAAAAGCAGACATATAAGGAACCTAGAAAAAACAACCAGTACTCAAATACAAGTTAACAGAAGAGAGCACAGGTAGAACCAGAACCACAAAAAAAAAAAAAAAGAAAGAAATGGCAAACATAAACACACACTTTTCAATAATATCTCTTAATATCAACGGCCTCAATGCCCCAATGAAAAGACATAGATTCACAGACTGGGTTAAAAAGCAGGATCCTACAATTTGTTGTCTCCAAGAAACTCAACTTTCTACAAAGGATAGACTATACCTTAGGGTAAAAGGTTGGAAGATGGTGTTTCAAGCAAATGGACCTAGAAAACAAGCAGGGGTTGCTATCCTAATATTGGACAAGGTAGACTTTAGTCCAACGTTAGTCAAGAAAGATAAGGAAGGTCACTTAATATTGATTAAGGGCACACTCCAACAGGAGGACATTACAATCCTAAACATATATGCACCTAACATGGGGGCTCCCAAATTTGACAAACAAACACTATTAGAACTAAGGTTACAGATAACACCAAACACAGTGGTGGTGGGTGACTTTAACACCCCACTCTCATCAATTGACAGGTCATCCTGGGAAAAAATAAACACAGAGGTATCTGGACTAAATGAGGTCATAGAAGGAATGGACTTAACAGATATATACAGGACATTTCATCCAAAGGCTGCAGAATATACATTCTTTTCAGCAGCACATGGAACATTCTCTAAAATAGACCATATATTAGGACACAAAGCAAATCTTTACAAATTCAGGAAAATTGAAATAATTCCTTGCATTCTATCTGACGTCAATGGAATTAAACTACAAATCAGTAGCAAGAAAGACTTTGGAGCATACAAACAATCATGGAAACTAAACAATACACTACTAAATGATGTATGTGTCAATGAAGAAATCAAGAAGGAAATCAAAAAATTTATAGAGTCAAACGATAATGAGTACACAACATACCAATATCTCTGGGACACAATGAAGGCAGTTCTAAGAGGTAAATTTATTGCCTTAAGTGCCTATATTAAGAAATTAGAAAGGTCACAAGTAAACGACCTAATGCTTCACCTTAAAGCCTTGGATAAAGAAGACCAAGGCAAATCAAAAATCAGTAGATGGGAAGAAATAATAAAGATTAGGGCATAAATTAATGAAATGGAAACCAAAAAAACAATCCAAAGAATTAATGAAACAAAGAGGTGGTTCTTTGAAAGGATAAACAAGATTGATAAACCCTTAGCAAATCTGACCAAAAGAAAGAGAGAAGAAACACAAATTAATAAAATCAGAGATGAACAAGGTAACATCACAACAGATTCCAGAGAAATTCAAAAAATCTTAGGGACATACTATAAAAGCATATACTCCACAAAGTATGAAAATCTGAAAGAAATGGATGATTTCCTTGATTTATATGACCTACCTAAATTAAATCAAAATGAGATTAATCACTTAAATAGACATAAAACAAACATGGAGATCTGAAGAGTTATCAATAATCTCCCAACTAAAAAAAGCCCAGGCCCAGATGGATTCACTGCTGAATTTTACCAGACCTTTAAGGAAGAACTACCACCATTGCTTCTTAAGCCTTTCCAGGAAATAAAAATAGAAGGAATTCTACCAAACTCCTTCTATGAGGCCAGCATCACCCTGAAAACAAAACCAGGCAAAGATAGAACAAAAAAAGAAAATTACAGACCAATCTCCCTCATGAACATAGATGCAAAAATTCTCAAGGAAATACTGGTAAACAGAATACAAGAATATATCAAAAAGATCATTCACCCTGACCAAGCAGGCTTTGTCCCAGAGATGCAGGGATGGTTCAACATACACAAATCAATAAATGTAATACATTGTATAAACAGGTTGAAGGACAAAAATTACATGATCATCTCATTAGACGCAGAGAAAGCATTTGACAAAATCCAACGTCCCTTCATGATAAAAGTCCTACAGAGACTGGGAATAGAAGGAACATATCTCTATATAATAAAGGCTATTTATGACAAGGCTACAGCCAACATATTACTAAATAGGGAAAAACTGGAAGCTTTTCCACTACAATCAGGAACAAGACAAGGGTGTCCACTGTCCCCAATTTTATCTAATATAGTTTTGGAAGTCGTAGTCGTAGCAATAAGGCAAGAGACACACATAAAAGGGATACAAACTGGAAAGGAAGAGATCAAGTAATCATTATTTGCAGATGACATGATTCTATACATAAAGGACCCTAAAGACTCTACTAGCAAACTGTTAGAGCTGATCAAAACCTACAGCAATGTAGCAGGATACAAAATAAATACACAGAAATCAGTAGCCTTCATATATGCCAACAACAAACACACAGAGGATGAAATCAGAGAATCACTCCCATTCATAATTGCATCAAAAAAAATAAGTACCCTGGAATAAACCTAACCAAGGAAGTAAAGAATCTCTACAATGAGAACTTTAAAACACTCAAGCGAGAAATTGCAGAAGACACTAGAAAGTGGAGAAACATCCCTTGTTCCTAGATTGGAAGAATCAATATTGTGAAAATGGCAATCTTACCTAAAGCAATCTACACATTTAATGCCACCCCTATCAAAATTCCAAAGGCTTTCCTCATGGAAATAGAAAAATCAATCCAAAAATTCATTTGGAATACAAAAAACCTCGAATATGTAAAATAATACTGAGCAACAAAAATGAGGCTGATGGTATCACCATACCTGATTTTAACCTATACTACAGAGCCATAGTAACAAAAACAGCATGGTACTGGCACAAAAACAGACATGTAGATCAGTGGAACAGAATAGAGGACCCAGATGTAAGCCCAAGTAGCTATAGCCACCTGATATTCGATAAAAATGCCCAAAATACTCATTGGAGAAGAGACAGCCTTTTCAGCAAATGGTGTTATGAAAACTGGATATACATCTGCAGAAGGATGAAAATAGATTCTTCTCTCTCGCCATGCACAAGAATTAAGTCCAAATGGATTAAAGACCTTAACATCAGACCTGAACCTCTGAAACTGCTAGAGGAAAAAGTAGGGGAAACCCTTCAACATATTGGTCTTGGCAAAGACTTTCTGAATACAACCCTAACTGCTCAGGCAATAAAACCACAGATTAATCACTGGGACCTCATGAATTTACAAAGATTTTGCACTGCAAAGGACACAGTGAAAAAAGCTAAGAGGCAACCTACAGAATAGGAAAAAATCTTTCCCAACTATATATCTGATAGAGGATTAATATCTAGGATATACAAAGAACTCAAAAAGTTAAATAATAAGGAATCAAACAAGCCAATCAAAAAATGGGCTATGGAGCTAAATAGAGAGTTCTCAAAGGAAGAAACAGGAATGGCATATAAGCATCTAAAAAAATGTTCTACGTCACTAGTCATCAGGGAAATGCAGATTAAAACTACATTGAGATTCCATCTCACTCCTGTCAGATTGGCCACCATCATGAAAACAAATGATCATAAATATTGGTGGGGATGTGGAAAAAAAGGAACCCTTCTACACTGCTGGTGGGAATGCAATCTGGGTCAGCCATTGTGGAAAACAGTGTGGAGGTTCCTAAAACAGCTAAAGATTGATCTACCATATGACCCAGCTATAGCACTCCTAGGCATATATCCAAAGGACTCATCTCATTTCCTTAGAAGTACATGCTCAACCATGTTTATTGTTACTCAATTTATAATATCTGGGAAATAGAACCAGCCTAGATGTCCCTCAACAGATGAGTGGACATTGAAGATGTGGCACATTTATACAATGGAATTCTACTCAGCGGTAAAGAAAAATGAAGTTATGAAATTTGCAGAAAAAAATGGATGGACCTAGAAACTATTATACTAAGTGAGGTAACCCAGGCCCAGAAAGCCAAGCACCACATGTTCTCGCACATATGTGGATCCTAGCTACAGATGATTGGGCTTCTGCATGAGAATGAAAATACTTAGTAGCAGAGGCCAGTAAGGTAAAAAGGAGACCTAAAGGGTAGAGAAAGGAAGGGAGGAAAATACTTAATAGGTTGATATTGTATATATGTAATTACAATGATTGTAATTGGGAGGTAATATGATGGAGAATGGAATTTCAAATGGGAAAGTGTGGGGGTGGGGAGGGAGGGAATTACCATTGGATATATTTTATAATCATGGAAAATGGTAATAAAAATTTTAAAAAATTAAAAAAAAAATGACAGACTTCTGTCAGACTACTTGATGACCCACCAATTGCCAGTGGTAAGAACCTATTGCTGAAGACTCCATATGCAGCTGACACATAAAATGGAATGGCATGGCTGGAAGCCAGGAGAGAGTCAGTCCCCAGACAGTCAGCGTGTCTAGTGCCAGAAGGTGCTACATGGGCAACTGGGGGAAATGACCAATATCTGTCCAAGCAACTCATTGTCTAACCAAATTAGCAACAAATAACCTGATGTGATGCCCACACAAGTGCAATAGTGGCACACAGCCATGGTGGGGAACCAACTGCTCTTGATTTGGCTAACTGATCCACTCAGTGGTACGAGACCCATAGCTGGAGCTGGGAAACAAGTCAGAACCATACCCAAACATAACCCCACTCTCCAATATCAAGCTACCATCACTCATGGGGTACAAGAGAGCCTACACCTATCAAACTCTCTATCAAAAAAGTGTTAACTCAATTTTCCGGGTGATAACTTACTCTCCGTTGGAGAATCTGCTTCCCTTTTTCAGATAGATGCAGATCCTAAGGAGAGAGCTGCCACAACATACCTCAAAAGGGGCCCAACTGAAACTAAGGACAATTGGCAAAACAAGCAGAGGTAATGTTTTCCTGATGAACCAGATACCAGCACAAAGGGGAATGAGACCAACACAGAGAAAAATCAACTCCTACCAAATCAGAGAGTCAGAGCCTCAGAGGCCCCCAACACCTCATCACTGAAGCAGACCAAAAATGAACCCAACATGGCTCAGGGAAATGTTGCGGAAGAGGGGGCAGGAAGAATGTCAGAGTCACATGTTGGGTCATGATATGCAGAGACATTTATTGTACCAATAACTGTCAGCTAACTCCACAATGAACAACCCATTTACATCACCAAGGAGGGTCCAATGGGAGGGGGTAGATCATGGATGAGCCTAAACAATGGTACCAAACTGCCTGTATTTGCTGAAAAGAAAACTAATAAATTAAATTTTTGAAAAACGACATAGGTTTGCAGACTGGGTTAAAAAGAAGGTTCCTACAATTTTTTGTCTCCAAGAAACTCATCTTTCTGCAAAGGATAGACATTATCTTAGGGTGAAAGGTTGAAAAACAGTGTTTCAAACAAATGGGCCTAGAAAACAAGCAGGCTTTGCTATCCTAATATCTGACAGGGCAGACTTTAGTCCAATTTTAGTCAAGAAAGAAAAGGAAGGTCACTTTATATTAATTAAGGGCACACTCCAACAGGAAGACATTATAATCCTAAATATATATACACCTAACATGGGGGCTCCCAAATTCGTCAAACAAACACTATTAGAACTAAGGTCAAAAATAACACCAAACACAGTGGTGGTGGGTGACTTCAACACCCCACTCTCATCAATTGACAGGCCATCCTGGGGAAAAAATAAACAGAGAGGCATCTGGACTAAATGAGGTCATAGAAAGAATGGACCTAACAGATATATACAGGACATTTCACCCAAATGCTGCACAATATACATTCTTTTCAGCAGCACATGGAACATTCTCTAAAATAGACCATATATTAGGACACAAAGCAAATCTTAACAAATTCAGGAAAATTGAAATAATTCCTTGCATTCTATCTGACCACAATGGAATTAAACTACAAATCAGTAGCCAGAAAGGCTATAAAGCATAAACAAAATCATGGAAACTAAACAATACACTACTAAATGATGAATGGGTCAATGAGGAAATCAAAAAATTTATAGAGTCAAACAATAATGAGAACACAATGTATCAAAATCTCTGGGACACAATGAAGACAGTTCTAAGAGGTAAATTTATAGCCTTAAGTGCCTATGTTAAGAAATTAGAAAGGTCACAAGTAAACGACCTAATGCTTCACCTTAAAGCCCTGGAAAAAGAAGAACAAGGCAAACCAAAAATCAGTAGAAGGGAAGACATAATAAAGATTAGGGCAGAAATTAATGAAATAGAACCAAAAAAAAAAAAAAAACAATCCAAAGATTTAATGAAACAAAGAGTTGGTTCTTTGAAAGGATAAACAAGATTGATAAACCCTTAGCAAATCTGACCAAAAGAAAGAAAGAAGAGATACAAATTAATAAAATCAGAGATGAACAAGGTAACATCACAACAGATTTCAGAGAAATTCAAAATATCATAGGGACATACTATAAAAGCATATACTCCACAAGGTATGAAAATCTGAAAGAAGTGGATGATTTCCTTGATTTATATGACCTACCTAAATTAAATCAAAATGAGATTAATCACTTAAATAGACCTATAACAAACATGGAGATCTGAACAGTTATCAATAATCACCCAAATTAAAAAAGCCCAGGCAAAGATGGATTCACTGCTGAATTTTACCAGACCTTTAAGGAAGAGCTAACACCATTGCTTCTTAAGCTTTTCCAGGAAATAGAAAAAGAAGGAATTCTACCAAACTCCTTCTATGAGGCCAGCATCACCCTGAAACCAAAACCAGGCAAAGACAGAACAAAAAAAGAAAATTACAGACCAATCTCCCTCATGAACATAGATGCAAAAATTCTCAACAAAATATTGGCAAACAGAATACAAGAGTATATCAAAAAGATCATTCACCCTGACCAAGTAGTCTTTATCCCAGAGATGCAGGGATGGTTCAACATATGCAAATCAATAAATGTAATACATTAAATAAATGGGTTGAAGGACAAAAATCAAATGATCATCTCATTGGATGAAGAGAAAGCATTTGACAAAATCCAACATCCCTTCATGATAAAAGTCCTACAGTGACTGGGAATAGAAGGAACATATCTCAATATAGTAAAGGCTATTTATAACAAGCCTACAGCCAACATATACTAAATGGAAAAACCTGGAAGCTTTTCGACTAAAATCAGGAACAAGACAAGGGTGTCCACTGTCCTCACTTTTATTTAATATAGTTTTGGAAGTCTTAACCATAGCAATAAGGCTTGAGACACCCATAAAAGTGATACAAATTGGAAAGGAAGAGATCAAATTATCATTATTTGAAGATGACATGATTCTATATATAAAGGACCCTAAAGACTCTACTAGCAAACTGTTAGAGCTGATAAAAGCCTACAGTCATGTAACAGGATACAAAATAAATACACAGGAATCAGTAGCCTTCATATATGCTAACAACAAACACACCAAGGATGAAATCAGAGAATCACTCCCATTCACAATTGCATCAAAAAATAAATAAATAAATAAATAAAGTACCTTGGAATAGACCTAACCAAGGAATTAAAAAATCTCTACTATGAGAACTTTAAAACACTCAAGCGAGAAATTGCAGAAGACACTAGAAAGTGGAGAAACATCCCTTGTTCTTGGATTGGAAGAATCAATATTGTGAAAATGGCAATCTTACCAAAAGCAATCTACACATTTAATGCAATCCCCATCAAAATTCCAAATGCATTCTTCATGGAAATAGAAAAACAATCCAAAAATTCATTTGGAATCACAAAATCCTCTAATATTTAAAATATTCCTAAGCAACATAAATAAGGCTGGTGGTATTAGCATACCTGATTTTAACCTATACTACAGAGCCATAGTAACAAAAACAGTGTGGTACTGGCACAAAATTACCTGGCTTTAGATGAGTACTGGGAAACTGAACTTAGATCATCAGGTTTAGCAAGCAAGCATGGAGCAATATCTCCAGCCTATGATGGATAATTTTATATGTTAATTTGACTGGGTCACAGTACCCAAGTATTTAGTCAAACATGTCCCTAGGTATTTCTACAAAGGTTTTTTTAGATATTTTAGTTTGAATGTGTGTCCCCAACTAGTCTCAGGTGTTATTAAAATTTAATTTACAGCTTCTGCCTTTAGCAATCAGACTCCTGCTACAGTGTGTGGGGGGGAGTGTCACTGGGAGTGGATCCAGATTCCACCCTAAGGTATGCAGAGAAATGTGAGCTCTGGGTGTCCTGCTGCTGTAGGGTTGGTGATTGATTGCTTCTGGTGGTGGATATGTGGTTGTGTCTCTGCGTGGATCTGGGAAAGGGGGCCAGCTTCTTCTGCTATCAATGGAACTTCCCCTACATCTGTAAGCTTAAAAGAAATCCCTTCCCCCTATAAACTGTATCTGGAAGTCCATCCCAGTAACATGGAGCTGACTACAACAGATGTATTTAACATCTATATTAATAGAATGAGTGAAGCAGGTCATTTTCCATAAGGAAATGGGACTTATCCAACCAGTTGAAGTCCTAAATAAAAGAAAATGGCTGAATGTGAAGGAAGTCTTATTACCTGACTACCAGGGCATGGTTTTCTTTCTTATATTCATATTGAACTAGAAATGACAGCTCTTCTTTCTGGTGAGATGGCTGCATAGGAGTCACACCAATCCAGTTTAGGTAGGGATTTGAGCAAAACCACAGCAAAATACACTCTTTGTCTGAAAACTGAAGGTATATAGATTTCATCAGCCACAGCAGAGAAGCAGGAGAAACTAAGATCAAAAAGGAGGAAATCAGCCTGAATCCCACCAAGGAGCTTGCAGACTCGGACCCAGACCCAATCCGCACTTGCCTGCCCAGGACCCAGCTGCAGGAGCAGAGACCATCAAACAAGGGGATTTTTCAACCTCATCAGCCTCCTGACAAAGTCGAGAAACCTGAAAGGGAGACAGCAGAGGAGCTGCTGAAAGGAACACAGCAGGGCCAGCTCAACAGTTCCAGTACAACTCTAGGCTTCCTGCATTTTCCCATCCCCTAGCCAACAGCACGATGACCCTCTGGAGAACACATTCATCTCCCAGTGGCAGGGCATCCAGCATGGCTGATCAGAAAACCACATTCACAGCACCACATGGAGAGATTGAGGTGGGCATTCAGCATTGGTGAGATTTGAAGTCACCCCAAAAGGTAACAAGGCAGACTGACAAAAAATCACATTCATAGGCCTGCACTGGAACTGCTTATCTCTCTTCACATGTCAAGCCAGGTTATGGGTTACATATTCTTGATGGGCTTTCCCATTCTCAATTAAGCTGTGTTTGGGAGTTGACTATTGTTGCCTTTGATGCTTTCAGATTCAGATTCTTAGGGCCTTTGTCTTTTTCTTCTGTCATTATTGGGAGTAGGATCTGATCCATACCCAGGCTGACCTGGAACCCATTTCAGAACAGAAATCTCAACCTCCCAGATGACAGGATTAAGGGTGTAGAGCAACATATACCCTTAGGGATTTTGGCTTTATAAGGTTATCTGTTTCAATCCCCACACTTGCATACTCTGTGCTGGTTTGTATTGAATGTATATATTGTTCCATTGAATTTTGGAATTTGCCAGAACATTGCTCCAAAACCTCTAGAATACTTGAATAGTAGGCAAACTCAACACCTAGGATTACTTCTGTGGTAGAATTGGAGTACAAGAGCTACACTTGGCACCTTAAATGCTTATTCTAAGAGTACATAAAGTTGAATTTCCAAATCTCAAAGCACTGCAGTTGAATAGAAAACCCAAGTATCAAATCAACTCAGGAAGCAAAAATCACAACATTATAATACAAGAAACATGAAGAATCAAGACAATAAAAATCCCACAAAAAAATTATAAATCCATCAATAATGGCCTCCAATGAAACTATTTTAGATGAAATAACTGACAAAGATTTCAAAAAAAAAAAAGATTTTACCTATACTCAAAGAAATCAAAGGAATAAAGGAAGAAAACAAAAGAATTAAAGAAGAAAACAAACTTGTTGCAGTCCGGTTCATATTGCTGGTAGAAACCACCCAACCAAGAGCAGCTTCTGGGAAAAAGAGATTTATTTTGGTTAACAGGCTCGAGGGAAAGCTCCATGATGACAGGGGGAAACGATGGCATGAGCAGAGGGTGGGCATCACCCCTGGCCAACATAAGGTAGACAATAGCACAGGAGAGTGTGCCAAACACTGGCAAGGGGAAACTGGCTATAATACCCATAAGCCCACCCCCAACAATACACTCCCTCCAGGAGGCATTAATTCCCAAATCTCCATCACCCGGGAACCTAGCATTCAGAACATCTAAGTTTATTTATGGGGGACCTTTGAATCAAACCACCACAAAACTCCTGAAGGAATTCCAAGAGAATACAGGAAACCAGATTAATGAATAAATTCTGGAAAATTTCACCAATAGAATGGATGAATGAGAGAATACAGTATCTAAATTAGAAGACCAGGTGGCAGATCTATTATAGTCCAACAAAGAGAAAGACAAGCTAATAGGAAGATATGAATGGGAACTTCAAGATATCCAAGACACTATGAAAAGATCAAAAATAAGAATTCAGGGTATAACAGAGGAGAAGAATTTCAATCCAGAGGCTTAGTAGGCATTTTCAATAAAATCACAGAAGAAAATTTTCCCCAAATTGGAAAAGAAATGCCAATGCAGATACAGGAATCTTTTAGAACACCAAACAGACAAAACCTGGAAAGAATCTCTCCTTGCCATGTTATAATTAAACTACTAAACATTCAAACTAAAGAAAATATATTGAAAGCAGTTAGAAAGAAAGAGCAAGTCACCTATAAAGGCAGGCTTATCAGGATCACAGTAGATTATGCAACACAAACTTTAAAAGCCAGAAGGGCTTGGAATGATGTATTCCAAGTTCTGAAAGATAACAACTGTCAACCAAGAATACTTTATCTGCAAAGCTATCTATCCAAATTGAAAGAGAAATAAGGACATTCAACAACAGAAACAGGAAAAAGGAATTTTTACAACTAGGTCAGCTCTACAGAAAATACTTGAAGGAATCCTTCACACTGAAGAGAAAGCAGAGCTTACACATGAGGAAACAAGAAAAAAATAAACCATACTCACATAATACTTAAAACAAGACAGTAAAGGGAAACAGGAAGCACTACAAAATAAGGAGAGCAAGAATAAACACATAACATTCAATAATAACTCATAATATCAATGGCCTCAATGCCCCAACCAAAAGACACAGGCTTGCAGAATGGATTCAAAGGCAGGATCCTTCTGTTTGTTGCCCCAGGAAACTCATTTCTCAATAAAAGATAGACACTGTCTTAGGGTGAAAGGATGGAAAACAGGCCTAGGAAACAAGTAGAGGTTGCTATCCTAACATCTGACAGGATAGACTTCAATCTAACATTAATGAGGAAAGATAAAGAAAGTCACTTTATACTAACTAAAGGAACACTCCAACAGGAGGCCATTAAAATCCTAAACATATATGCACCTAACATGGGGGCTCCCAATTTCATAAAACAAACACTATTAGACTTAAGGTCACAGATAACACCAAACACAATTGTAGTGAATGACTTTAATACCCCACTATCATCAATTGAAAGGTTACCCTGACCAAAAAAACAATAGAGAGGTATCTTTATTAAATGATGTCATGGAACAAGTGGACCTAACATATATCAACAAAACAGCAGCATATGGAACTTTCTCCAAAATAGGCCATATATTAGGACACAAAGCAAATCTTAACAAATACAGGAAAATTAAAATAATCCCTTACACTCTATCTGACCTCAATGGGATTAAACAGAAAATCATCAACAAGATAAACTGCAGAGCATACAGAAATTCATGGAGAGTACACAGTACACTATTGAATGATGAATGGATCATTGAGGATATCAAAAAGGAAATCAATAAATTTACAGAATCAAGTGATGATGAGAGTACAACATACAAAACTTTTGAGACACAATGAAGGCAGTACTAAGAGGGAGTTTATAGTTCTAAATGCCTATATAATAAATTGGAGACTTCTAGTCAAGATAGCATCTGCCTAACCTCGCCTCACCTCACAGGGATAAAAGGCAAGACCCTTCAGGTTCAGGGGGTGTACTTTTTGTTTAGGGCTTTGATGATTCTAGTAGGCTTCCATGGGAGGGTGTGGGGAAGCAAAATAGGGACTCCATTGATTCCTACACTCTTGGGTAGCCCACCCGTCCCCTGATCCCCTCAAGCAGCTGTCCTAGCCATAGTCCCAGTAGGAGGTCCCCTGCACTAACTGCAGGCCAAGTGGACCAAAGCTATCAGGCAAGGTCCTCAGCCCTAGGCTTTTCCACCACTGGACAGAGCTCCACAGGTGTGATTGGCATCCCACCATTCCCACCCAGCATTGCTGATTCCTGCACATGTAATTCCCAGTCAGCCCAGCCTTGCTGACCCACACATGCAATTGCCCATCCCACCCAGGCTTGTGGACCCCTACAGGTGCATGCAACTGCCATCCCCCCCCAGCCTTGCTATCTCCTGCCTGCATAGGCAATTGCCATTCCCACCCAGCCTTGCTGTCCCACAGGTACAATCACCATTCCTGCTCAGCCTTGCAGACCTCCAGAGCATGCACAATTTCTGTTCCCACCCAGCCCTGCAGACTCCAACAATTGATCACCAGCCCAGTCATTGTTTCCGCCCAGCCCATCTGAGCACAGGCCACAATTGCCACCCCACTCGCCACTGCCCTCTCCCACCCCTGAACAGGGACCAGGCTAGTGTCTCCACCATACCCTTTCTGAATTCCATGGGTGATTGCTGACCTACTCACCAATACCCACCCACCCCTGGCTAGCAGGCTACCATCCCACACCCTAGGCTTTCTGAAACTTTGAGATGGGCAGACCACAGTGAAAAAGGAATACCACAAAAAATCAGATGCAAGTAAATCCAGATAGATGGCCCAGTCCCACAATGTATGTCTCTAATCAAAACATAGAAGAGACAATAGAATCAGAACCCCAAAATGAAGAAACAAACTATGTAACCTTAGCCAAGCAAATAGCAGAACTTGCAGAAACTCAATAAAGGACCAATAATTGTATGAATGGCATGCTCACTAGATTAGACATACTAGAAAACAACCAGGAAGTATTCCTAAGAGAGTTAAATGATCTGAAGGAGAGAGAAAAAAAAAATAGAGGTCATCAATAACCAGCTGGCTAAGCTCAATGAAGACATAAAAAAAAAAAAATACAAGGATGAACTCCAAGAAGCATTAAAAAAAAAAAAATCAGAAAATGACATGAAAAGGGAACTTGACAGAGGGTTGGAAACTATACATTAAAAAGCAGTAGAAAATATGAACCAAATTGAACAATCCCAAAACTCCATAGAACCTCTCAGTAATAGAGTCAGCCATGTGGAGGATAGACACTCAGAATTGGAAGACAAAACAAAAGAAACACTTTATGAGTCCAAAAGTTTCAACAAGTTCAAAAATTTCTGTAAACAGAACATAAGTAAACTGTGGGATAACCTTAAGTGTCCCAACATATGCATCATGGGAATACCAGAGGGTGAACAAATTCAGATGAAAGACATGGAAAACTTATTCAACAAAATTATCAAAGAAAGTTTTTCCACTCTCTCAAAAGAAAGTCCCATGAAGTTACAAGAAGCTAACAGAACTCCAAACGGACTGGACCAAAGCAGAAATACTCCAAGACATATTATCATTAAACATCAATCACAAAGAACTTCCTAAAGGCAGCTAGTGGGAGACAACACAGAGGAAGAGATACAAATGGCAAACACACACTTAAGAAAATGTTCATCATCCCTAATCATCAGAGAAATGCAAATTAAAACAACTATGAGATTCCACCTTACCCCGATAAGGATAGCCAAAATCAAAAGGTCAAATGAAAATAAATGCTGGTGAGGATGTGGAGAAGCAGGGACACTCATTCACTGTTGGTGGGAATATAGGATGGTACAACCACTTTGGAAAGCAATATGGAGACTCCTGAAAAAGCTGACTATAGAAATACCAACAGACCCAGTTATACCATTACTGGGTATCTACCCTAAAACCTTCAAACCAAAAGCCAGAGAGATTTGCTCAGCCATGTTTGTAGTGGCTCAATTTGTAATAGCTAAAAGCTGGAATCAACCCAGATGTCCATCATTAGAAGAATGGATAACAAAGATGTGGTATATCTACACAATGGAATTCTATACAGCAGTAAGAAAAAATGACATAAAGAAATTTGAGGAAAAATGATTGAACCTGGAACAGATCATTCTCAGTGAACTTACCCAATCACAGAAAAAAAATCGACACATAGTCTCACTCATCCACAACACCTAACCTGAATCTACCCAAGATACCTTACATACCCAGCAAGTACCTCATGGACTAGACAATAAGATGGATGGGAGGGTGGGGAGGGCATCGAAGGGTGGAAAACAGTAATCCGGACCCAAACGGCAATGGTACCATAAAATTCTACTTCCTAAAAGACAGACCAAATGGCTGAACCTTCACTAGACCCTTACAGGAAACATCTGAACCACAAGACACTGGAGAGGGTAGCATCAAGACTGACCTAAATCTCCTACATCTTCCCTCCTTCCCTCTCCCCCTCTCCCCTCGATCTCTCTCTTCTCTAACTCTTGTATATTAGTTATGTTTTTCCTCAATTTCTTAGTGGACACTGACCTGTAACCCCCACTTCCAGCTTGGGCCTACCATCCACAATGAGCTTTTGATCAGAGAAATCTACAAGGTTTCCCAAAACAATGACAGACTTCTGTCAGAGCACTTGATGACCCACCAAAGGCCAGTGGTAAGACCCTATTGCTGAAGACTCCATATGCAGCTGACACGTAAAATGGAATGACATGGCTGGAAGCCAGGAGAGAGTCAGTCCCCAGACAGTCAGCGTGTCTAGTGCCAGAAGGTGCTACATAGGCGACTGGGGGCAATGACCAATATCTGTCCAAGCAACACATTGTTTAACCTAATTAGCAACAAATAACCTGATGTGATGCCCACACAAGTGCAATAGTGGTACACAGCCATGGTGAGGAACCACTTGCTCTTGATTTGGCTAACTGATCCACTCAGTGGTACTAGACCCATAGCTGGAGCTGGGAAACAAGTCAGAACCATACCCAAACACAAGCCCACTCTACAATGTCAAGCTACCATCAATCACGGGGTATAAGAGGGCCTACACCTATCATACTGTCTATCAAAAAAGTAAGTGTTATCTCAATTCTCTGGGTGCTAACTTACTCTCTGTTGGAGCATCTGCTTCCCTTTTTCAGATACATGCAGATCCTAAGGAGAGAGCTGCCACAACATACCTCAAAACTGAAACTAAGGACAACTGGCGAAACAAGCAAGGGTGATGTTTTCCTGTGAACCAGATACCAGCACAAAGGGGAAGGATACCAATGCAGAGAAAAATCAACTCCTACCAAATCAGAGAGCCAGAGCTTCAGAGGCCCCCAACACCTCAGCACTGAAGCAGACCAAAAATGAACCCAACATGGCTCAGGGAAGTTTTGCGGAAGAGGGGGTAGAAAGAATGTCAGAGTCATATGTTGGGTCATGATTTGCAGAGACATTTATCATACCAATAACTGTGGGCTAACTCCACAATGCACGACCCATTTTCATCAACAAGGAGGGTCCAATGGGAGGGGGTAGATCACAGATGAGCCTAAACAATGGTACCAAACTGCCTGTATTTACTGAAAAGAAAACTAATAAATTAATTTTTTAAAAAAAAAAACATACTTTTCCCTTTTATGAGTTGATTATTGCAGTTATTTTATTGCAGTACCAACCCAAATATGTAGAGTTCCTCTGTTTATTTCATGGCATGATGAGGGTCTGTTGTATGTATGCAATATAGTTTGTTTGTGATCATTATAAATAATTCTAGAAAATAATTGTACATTGATAAGAGGTTGGAATTCTCAGGTCATAAACTTCAGTACTAAGGTTGGAGCAACTATGTGCTTTACTGAATTGTTTCTACAATATATATCCATGGTCATCTGCATTATATCCTGATAGTTTGATGATGTCTTAAGAAAACAAGGAAGAAATGCACAAACATTATTTTTTAACTTCTATAGTGGAAAGCTAGATTCTAAATACACTAAATAACTCTTTAAAAAAAAAAAAAAAGAAATTGAGGAGGACTTTAGAAAATGGAAAGACCTCCCATGCACCTGGATAGGCAGAATTAACATTGTGAAAATGGCAATCTTACCAAAAGCAATATATAGATTTAATGCAATACCAATAAAAATCCCAACATCCTTTATCACAGAGATAGAAAAAATGATCTCAAAATTAATATGGAATGGCAGAAGGCCTCATATATCCAAGCATATCCTCAGGACAAGAAACACCCCTGGAGGTATCACCATACATGATCTAAAGCTGTATTACAAAGCCATAGTAATAAGAACAACATGGTACTGGCATAAAAACAGGATTATAGACCAATGGAACAGAATTGAGGACCCAGACTTTGGGTCAAGTAACTACAGTGACTTGATATTTGACAAAGGTTCTAACAATGTAGGCTGGACAAAAGGCAGCATTTTCAACAAATGGTGCTAGACAAACTGGAACACCATATTCAGGAAAATGAATGATAAACACTATTCTCAATTTTCTCCTGTTTCTCTCCCTCTCTATTTTTCTCTTTCTCTTTTTTTTTCTTTCTTCTTTTCTCTTGGCACTGACATGTAACTATCAGTACCAGCATGTGGGTAACATCCATAATGAGCTGTTGATCAAAGAGACCTACAAGGCTTCCCAAAAGAAGACAGAATTCTGTCAGAGTACTTGATGACCCACCAAAGGTTAATAGTAAGACCCTACTGCCAAAGAAACCATATGCTGTTGGGATGGAACATGGAGCAAACTGGCTGTAAACTGGAAGAGAGTCAATCCCCAGAAAGTTAGCTTGTCTAGTGCCAGAAGGTGTTACATGAGTGACTGGGGGGAAATGACCAACATCTGTCAAAGCAACTTGTGGACTAAGCGACTTAACAGCAATCAACCTGATGTGATGCTCACACAAGTGTAATGGTGGGTTATCAGCTGCTCTTGACTTGGTTAGTGGAATGGAACCCATGCTGTAACAGGAAAACAAATCAGAACCATATCCAAAAACGAGCCTGCTCTCCAATATCAAGCTCCCGCCAATCATGGGGTACAAGAGGACCTACACCTATTAAATTCTCTCTAAAATAACAATGGGTATCCATGTATCTTGGGCTGACCTTACTCTCTGTTGGAGAGTTTGCTTCACTTTTTCAGATGAATGCAGAACCTGAGGAGAGAATCAGACTATTGCACCCCACCTGTACACCAGCTGAAGCCATAGGGTGAGTATGGTAATGAGCAAGAGATGCTTTCTCAGTGAACCTGGTACCAGCACAAGAGTGAAGGAGACAGACACATAGAACACCCAACTCCTACCAATCAGATATCCAGAGACACAGAGACTCCTAAGACCTCCTGTCACTGAAATAGACTTAAAATGAACCCAACATGGTCAGGGGAATTCGTGGAAGAGGGGGTTGAAAGATTGTTAGAGCCATAAGTTGGGTCATTATGCACAGAGACATTGCCTCTTACCCATAACTGAAGGCCACTCCTACAATGCAACACCCACAATCTGCAGTGGGGGGAGAAGTGTAAGGATGGTACCATCAGGGCTATATACACACTATATAAATAACTAATTTATACAAAAAAAAATTGGAGAGTTCACAAGTAAACAATTTACTGCTTCAACTTAAAGCCTTGGAAAAAGAACAAGGCAAACCAAAAATCAGTAGACAGGAAGAAATAATAAAGATTAGAGCAGAAATTAATGAAATAAAAACCAAAAACAATCAATCCAAACAATGAAACAAAGAGTTGATTCTTTGTAAGGATTAACAAGATTGATAAACCATTAGCAAATCTAACCAGAAGAGATAAGAGACAAAAATTAATAAAATTAGAGATGAAAAAGGCACCATTATAAGATACCAAAGAAATTTAGAAAATCAGGGCTGGATAAATGGCTTAGTGGTTAAGCACTTGCCTGTGAAGCCTAAGGACCCCAGTATGAGGCTTGATTCCCAAGGACCCACATTAGCCAGATGCACAAGGGGGCACATGCATCTGGAGTTCATTTGCAGGGCTGGAGGCCCTGGCGCTCCCACTCTCCTTTCTCTCTCTCTCCCTCTATCTCTCTCCCTCTTTCTCCCTCCCTCTTTCTCTCTGTGTCTGTCACTCTCAAATAAATAAATAAAAATTAAAATAAAAAAATTAAAGAAGAGAAAGTACATTACTTTAAAAAAAGAAATGTAGAAAATCATAAGGATATATTTCAGAATATATATGCCTCTAGGTTTGAAAATCTGAAAGAACATAATTTTCTTGATTCATATGACCTACCGAAATTAAATCAAGATGAGATAAACCATTTAAATAGACCTATAACAAGTACGGAGACCCAAGCAGTTATAAAAAGTCTCCCAACTAATAAAAAAGTCCAGGCCCAGATGAATTCACTGGTGAATTTTCCCAGACATTCATGGAAGAACTAACACCACTGCTTCTCAAACTTTTCCATAAAATATAAAAGGAAGGAATTCTACCAAACTCCTTTTAAAAAGTCAGCATCACTCTGTTACCAAAACCAGACAAAGACAAAACAAAAAAAGAAAATTACAGACCAATCTCCCTCATGAACATAGATGCAAAACTTCTGAACAAAATATCAGCAAATGGAATATAAGAATATATCAGAAAGGGTATTCACCCCAACCAAGTAGGCTTTATCCTAGAGATGCAGACAAATAAATAAATGTAATACATCATATAAATGGTCTAAAGGACAAAAATTACATGATCATCTCAATAGATGCAGAAAAGGCATTCAACAAAATCCAACATCCCTTCATGGTAAAAGTCCTACAGAAACTGGGAATAGAAGGAACATATCTCAACATACTAAAAGCTATTTATGACAAACCTTCAGCCAACATAATACTAAATGGGACAGAACATGAAGCTTTTCCACTAAATTCAGGAACAAGACCAGGGTGTCCACTGTTCCCACTTTTATTTAATATAATACTGGAAATCTTAGCTACAACAATAAGACAAGAGACACTCATAAAAGGGATACAAATTGGAAAGGAAGAGATCAAATTGTCATTATTTGCCAATGATATGATTCTATACATAAAGGACCCTAAAGACACTACCAGCAAATTGTTAGCACTGATAAACACTTTTAGCAACATAACAGGATACAAAATAAACACACAGAAACCCATAGGTTGCCTATATACCAACACCAACATCTGGATGATGAAATCAGGGAATTTCTCCCATTCACAATTGGCTAAAAAAAAAGAAAAAGAAAAAGAAAAAGAAAGTATCATGGAATAAACTTAACCAAGAAAGTGAAGAATCTCTACAATGAGAATATTAAAACACTCAAGTGAGAAATTGCAGAAGACACAAGAAAATGGAAAGACATCCCATATTCTTGAATTGGAAGAATCAATATTGTAAAAATGACAATTTTATGAAATGCAATCTACATATTTAATGCAATCCACATTGAAACTCCAATGGCATTCTTCACAGAAATAGAAAAGGCAATCCTAAAATTCATTTGGAAGCCCAAAAAACCTCAAATAGCCAAAACAATTTTTAGAAACAAAAATAAGGCTGGTGGTATTACCATAACCAATTTTAAGCTATTTTACAAAGCCATAGTAACAAAAACAGCATGGTATTGGCACAAAGACAGACATGTAGATCAATGGAACAGAATAGAGGACCCAGATATTAATTAAAGCAGTCATCCAATTTTTTGTTTTGTTTTGTTTTGTTTTTTTTGAGGTAGGGTCTCACTCTAGGCCAGGCTGACCTGGAATTCACTATGTAGTCTCAGAGTAGCCTCAAACTCATGGCAATCCTCCTACCTCTGCCTCTGCTGGGATTAAAGGTGTGTGCCATCACACCCAGCAAGCCATCTGGTTTTTGACAAAATGCCAAAAATATTCACTGGAGAAAAGACAGCCTCTTCAACAAGTAGTACTGGGAAAACTGGATATCTATATGTAGAAAGAGGAAAATAGATCCTTGTCTTTCTCCATGCACAAGAATCAAGTCCAAGTGGATCGGGCACCTTAATATCACACCTGAAACTCTAAAATTGCTAGAAGAAAAGGTAAGGGAAACCCTTAAATATATTGGCATAGGAAATGACTTTCTGAATATAACCCCAATTGCTCAGGAAATAAAACAACTAGTCAACTACTGAGATCTCATGAAATTACAAAGCTTTTGTACAGAAAATGACACTGAATAGAGCAAAAACAACTTAGAGAATGGGAGAAATTATTTGCCAGCAACGCATCAGACAGAAGATTAATATCCAGAATATATAAAGAACTCAAAAAACAGAACAATAAGAAATCAAGCAACCCAATTAAAAAATGGGCTATTGAACTAAATATAGAGTTCTCAGAAGAAGAAATGAAAATGGCATATAAACATCTGAACAGGTGTTCTACATCCTTAGCCATCAGGGAAATGCAAATTAAAACTACCTTGAGATTCCATCACTCTCCAGTCAGAATGGCAACCATCAAGGAAACAAATGACAATAAATGTTGGTGATAATGTGGGGAAAAGGGAGCCCTTCTACACTGTTGGTGGGAATGTAATCTGGTACAGCCATGTGGAAATCAGTGTGGAGGTGCTTCAGACAGATAAAAATAGATTTACCACATGATCCATCTATAGCACTCCTAGGCATATATCCTAATGACTCTTCTTACTGCCTTAGAGTTACTTGCACAGCTATGTTTATTGCAGCTCTGTTCACAATATCTAGGAAATGGAACCAGCCTAGATGTTTATGCACACATGAATGGATAATAAAGATCTGGTACATTTACACAATGGAGTACTATTCAGCAGTAAAGAAAAATGAAATTTGCAGGTAAATAGATGCATCTGAAAGGATTATCCTAAGTGAGGTAACCCAGGCTCAGAAAGCCAAACATCACGTGTTCTCTCTCATATGTGGATCCTAGCTACAAATGTATAGGCTTGTGTATGAGCTGGAACCAAAAATTGGTAGCAGAGGGCAGTAAACTAGAAAAAGACATAAGGGAGTGAGGAGAGGGAAGGACCCAAGGGGATGGTATTGTATATATATGTAAGTAGAAGAACAGATTACAGGGAGGGAAAAGGCCTAAGTGAGGCCAGGGGAAGAAATTGTATAAAAGAAGTGCAGGGGAGAGGGTCAATCATATGAAAACCTACTTAAAAAAATAATGGGGGCTGGAGAGATGGCTTAGCGGTTAAGTGCTTGCCTGTGAAGCCTAAGGACCCCGGTTCGAGGCTCGGTTCCCCAGGTCCCACGTTAGCCAGATGCACAAGGGGGCGCACGCGTCTGGAGTTCGTTTGCAGAGGCTGGAAGCCCTGGCGCGCCCATTCTCTCTCTCTCTCCCTCTATCTATCTTTCTCCCTGTGTCTGTCACTCTCAAATAAATAAATAAATAATGAACAAAAAATATTTAAAAAAAATAATAATGGCACATCCAGAAGCCATAGATTTTTACTAGAAAATTTTCAGTGCCAGGGATGGGATACCTTTCAGTGAGTTGTTGGCCATGGAATTTCCTGTTGCCTCCAAAACATTACAGGCTATTGCTAAAGCCCTTTGTTTCCCTTGATAAACAGATAGTAAGACCCTATTGCTGAAGGCTTCACATGTCTGAATGGCAAAGTCACTGAGAAATCAAGCGGGTGCTGAGCAGAACACCTTCTCATTGTAGACCAGCCAACTGAAAGCTGGGGAAAGCTGCACTGTATGCAGGCCTATGGGAGATAGAAGTCATCAGTGACGAAAACAGTGGACACTGAAAGCCTCAAGTTTGGCCAGATAGGCCAAATGACCAAACAAGTACAATAGTGGCATACCTGCTCCGGGGGAAACCAACTGATTTCTTTATTTTTCTTTTTTTTTTTTAATTTTTAATTTTTTATTAACATTTTCCATGATTATAAAAAAAATCCCATGGTAATTCCCTCCCTCCCCACCCCCACACTTTCCATTTGAAATTCCATTCTCCATCTATTACTTCCCCATTACAATCAGTGTACTTAAATATATACAATATCAACCTATTAAATACCCTCCTCCCTTCCTTTCTCTTCCCTTTATGTCTCCTTTCTAACTTACTGGTCTCTGCTACCAAGTATTTTCCTTCTCACATAGAAACCCAATCATCAGTAGCTAGAATCCACATATTAGAGAGAACATGTGGTGCTTGGCTTTCTGGGCCTGGGTTACCTCACTTAGTCTAATCCTTTCCAGGTCCATCCATTTTTCTGCAAATTTCATAACTTCATTTTTCTTTACCGCTGAGAAGAACTCCATGGTATAAATGTGCCACATCTTCATTATCCAATCATCAGTTGAGGGACATTAAGGCTAGTTCCATTTCCCAGCTATTATAAATTGAGCAGCAATAAACATGGTAGAGCACGATTACTAAGGAAATGAGAAGAGTCCTTTGGATACATGCCTAGGAGTGCTATAGCAGGGTCATATGGTAGATCAATCTTTAGCTGTTTTAGGAACCTCCACACTGTTTTCCACAATGGCTGGACCAGATTGCATTCCCACGAGCAGTGTAGAAGGGTTCCTTTTTATCCACATCCCCGCCAACATTTATGATCATTTGTTTTCATGATGGTGGCCAATCTGACAGGAGTGAGATGGAATCTCAATGTAGTTTTGATCTGCATTTCCCTGATGACTAGTGACGTAGAACATTTTTTTAGATGCTCATATGCCATTCATATTTCTTCCTTTGAGAGTGCTCTATTTAGTTCCATAGCCCATTTTTTTTGATTGGCCTGTTTAATTCCTTATTATTTAACTTTTTGAGTTCTTTGTATATCCTAGATATTAATCCTCTATCAGATACACAGTTGGCAGAGATTTTCTCCCATTCTGTGGGTTGCCTCTTTGCTTTTTTCACTGTGTCCTTTGCAGAGCAAAATCTTTGTAATTTCATGAGGTCCCAGTGATTAATCTGTGGTTTTATTGCCTGAGCAATTGGGGTTGTATTCAGAAAGTCTTTGCCAAGACCAATATGTTGAAGGGTTTCCTCTACTTTTTCCTCTAGCAGTTTCAGAGTTTCAGGTCTGATGTTAAGGTCATTAATCCATTTGGACTTAATTCTTGTGCATGGCGAGAGAGAAGAATCTATTTTCATCCTTCTTCACATATATATCCAGTTTTCAAAATACCATTTGCTGAAGAGGCTGTCTTTTCTCCAATGAGTATTTTTGGCATTTTTATCGAAGATCAGGTTGCTATAGCTACTTGGGCTTACATCTGGGTCCTCTATTCTGTTCCACTGATGTACATGTCTGTTTTTGTGCCAGTACCATGCTGTTTTTGTTACTATGCCTCTGTAGTATAGGTTAAAATCAGGTATGCTAATACCACCAGCCTTATTTTTGTTGCTCAGTATTATTTTAGATATTCAAGGATTTTTGGGATTCCAAATGAAGTTTTGGATTGTTTTATCTATTTCCATGAAGAATGCCTTTGGAATTTTGATAGGGATTGCATTAAATGTGTAGATTGCTTTAGGAAAGATTGCCATTTTCACAATATTGATTCTTCCAATCCAAGAACAAGGGATGTTTTCCACTTTCTAGTGTCTTCTGCAATTTCTCACTTGAGTGTTTTGAAGTTCTCATTACAAGATTCCTTACTTCCTTGGTTAGGTTTATTCCAAGGTACTTTATTTATTTATTTTTTTTTTTTTGATGCAATTGTGAATGGGAGTGATTCTCTGATTTCATCCTCTGTGTGTTTGTTGTTAGCATATATGAAGGCTACTGATTTCTGTGTATTTATTTAGTATCCTGTTACATGGCTGTAGGTTTTTATCAGCTCTAACAGTTTGCTAGTAGAGCCTTTAGGGTCCTTTATGTATAGAATCATGTCATCTGCAAATAATGATAACTTGATCTCTTCCTTTTCAATTTGTTTCCTTTTTATGTGTGTCTCTTGCCTTATTGCTATGGCTAGGGCTTCCAAAACTATATTAAATAAAAGTGAGGACAGTGGACACCCTTATCTTGTTCCTGATTTTAGTGGAAAACCTTCCAGTTTTTCCCCATTTAGTAATATGTTGGCTGTAGGCTTGTCATAAATAGCCTTTATTATATTGAGATATGTTCCTTCTATTTCCAGTCTCTGTAGGACTTTTATCATGAAGGGATGTTGGATTTTGTCAAATGCTTTCTCTGCATCTAAGTAGATAATCATGTGATTTTTGTCCTTCAACCCGTTTATGTAATGTATTACATTTATAGATTTGCGTATGTTGAACCATCCCTGCATCTCTGGGATAAATCTACTTGGTCAGGGTGAATGATCTTTTTGATATACTCTTGTATTCTGTTTGCCAATATTTTGTTGAGAAGTTTTGCATCTATGTACATGAAGGAGATTGGTCTGTGATTTTCGCTTTTGTTCTATCTTTGCCTGGTTTTGGTATCAGGGTGATGCTGGCCTCATAGAAGGAGTTTGGTAGAATTCCTTCTTTTTCTATTTCCTGGAAAAGCTTAAGAAGCAATGGTGTTAGCTCTTCCTTAAAGGTCTGGTAATATTCAGCAGTGAATCCATCCAGGCCTGGGCTTTTTTTTAGTTGGGACATTATTGATAACTGTTTGGATCTCCATGTTTGTTATAGGTCTATTTAAGTGATTAATCTCATTTTGATTTAATTTAGGTAGGTCATATAAATCAAGGAAATCATCCATTTCTTTCAGATTTTCATACTTTGTGGAGTATATGCTTTTATAGTATGTCCCTATGATTTTTTGAATTTCTCTGGAATCTGTTGTGATGTTACCTTGTTCATCTCTGATTTTATTAATTTGTGTTTCTTCTCTCTTTCTTTTGGTCAGATTTGCTAAGGGTTTATCAATCTTGTTTATCCTTTCAAAGAACCAACTCTTTGTTTCATTAATTCTTTGGATTTTTTTTTTGGTTTCCATTTCATTAATTTATGCCCTAATCTTTATTATTTCTTCCCATCTACTGATTTTTGGTTTGCCTTGGTCTTCTTTATCCAAGGCTTTAAGGTGAAGCATTAGGTCGTTTACTTGTGACCTTTCTAATTTCTTAATATAGGCACTTAAGGCAATAAATTTACCTCTTAGAACTGCCTTCATTGTGTCCCAGCGATTTTGGTATGTTGTGTTCTCATTATTGTTTGACTCTATAAATTTTTTGATTTCCTTCTTGATTTCTTCATTGACCCATTCATCATTTAGTAGTGTATTGTTTAGTTTCCATGATTTTTTGTATGCTCCAAAGTCTTTCTTGCTACTGATTTGTAGTTTAATTCCATTGACGTCAGATAGAATGCAAGGAATTATTTCAACTTTCCTGAATTTGTTAAGATTTGCTTTGTGGGCTGGAGAGATGGCTTAGCTGTTGAGCACTTGCCTGTGAAGCCTAAGGACTCCGGTTCGAGGCTCGATTCCCCAGGACCCACATTAGCCAGATGCACAAGGGGACATATGTGTCTGGATTTTGTTTACAGTGGCTAGAAGCCCTGGCATGCCCACTCTCCTCTCTCTCTCTCTCTCTGCCTCTTTCTCTCTCTGTCTGCCACGCTCAAATAAATAAATAAAATTTTTTAAAAAAAGATTTGCTTTGTGTCCTAATATATGGTCTATTTTAGAGAATGTTCCATGTACTGCTGAAAAGAATGTATATTCTGCAGTCTTTGGATGAATTGTCCTGTATATATCTGTTAGGTCCATTCCTTTTATAACCTCATTTAGTCCAGATGACTCTGTGTTTATTTTTTCCCGGGATGACCTGTCAATTGATGAGAGTGGGGTGTTAAAGTCACCCACCACCACTGTGTTTGGTGTTATCTGTGACCTTAGTTCTAATAGTGTTTGTTTGATGAATTTGGGAGCCCCCATGTTAGGTGCATATATGTTTAGGATTGTAATGTCTTCCTGTTGGAGTGTCCCCGTAATCAATATTAAGTGACCTTCCTTATCTTTCTTGACTAACGTTGGACTAAAGTCTACCTTTTCTGATATTAGGATAGCAACCCCTGCTTGTTTTCTAGGCCCATTTGCTTGAAACACCGTCTTCCAAACTTTCACCCTCAGGTAATGTCTATCCTTTGTAGAAAGGTGAGTTTCTTGGAGACAACAAATTGTAAGATCCTGATTTTTAACCCAGTCTGTAAACCTATGTCTTTTCGTTGGGGCATTGAGGCCGTTGATATTAAGAGATATTATTGAAAGCTGTGTATTTATGTTTGCTTTTTTTTTTTTTGTGGTTCCAGTTCTACCTGTGCTCTCTTCTGCTAACTAGTATTTGAGTATTGCTTGTTTTTTCTAAGTTCCTGCTGCTAAATCTGCCGCTGCTGGGTCTGTAGCCACTGCTGCTGAAGCTGCTGCTGGGCCCACCACTGCTGCTGCCTCTGCTGCTGCTGTAGCTGCCACTGCTGGAGCCACCACTGCTGCTGAAGCTGCTGCTGCTTTGTCCACTGCCGCTGCTGCCACTGAAGCTGCTGCTGTGGGATCTTCTGCTGCTGCTGCAGGATCTTCTGCTGCTGCTGCTGCTGTGTCTGTTGCTGCTGGGTCTGTCACTGCTGCCACGACTGGAGCTGCCACTTCTGGGGCCGCAGTGACTGGTGTCAGAGCCACTGATGTTGCTGCCAAACTCTGCTCCTGCTTGGGTCCTGCTGTTAGCTCAAGTTGGCATGGCTGGGTCCTGGGACAGCTGCTCTGTTTGCTGGAGGTGGGCTCAGGCGTTGGGGGAGGGGAAGGAGCCGCAGCTGCTCTAAATCTCTGGATCTCTCACTGTTCCATGTGTTCTTCTACCTCGTGGTCTGCTCCTCCATTGCTCACTGCTGCTCTCCCTTCACATTTCCTGAGTTGCAGAGAGCGCGGTGTGAGTGGAAGCTCCCGCACCTGGCTTTTCCTGCAGCTAGAGCCGAGCCTGGCAGCTTTCTGGTGCGCCCCACTGCGGCCGTTGGTGGAGCTGCCGGGGCCGCTTTTGCTGGCCTGTGTGGGCTCTGGATGCTCTGGATCTCTCCTACTTCTCTGCTGCCGCTTCAATTTCCTATACACCTCACTTTTTGGTAAAAGTGTGTATTTTGCTGAGGTTTTTTTTTTTTTTTTTGGTCTTTTTCCCCCCTAGGCTGCTTTGGCATGGTGCCTATGCTGCCATCTTAACTGGAAACCCCAACTGATTTCTAATTGGACTGAATGCCCATTCTTTAGGAGGGAATGTATGCCTGGTACTGAATACCTAACCAAAAGTCAATGGCTGGGGAGGTCATGACCCTTAGGGGTATAAAGCCATCTCTTGCCTAGATAAATGCATATATTATTCTCACCAAATTGCCCTGAAAGCACTACACTTAATATTCATATCCATATATAAATGCTATTCTCACTTCTGCTTAGAGGAGCTTCTCTTTTCAGATGGTGATGACCACTGGGATGACCCAAAAGACAACATAGTGCTGAGAAGAAGGGACAGAGGAGTGTCCAGCACTGAAACATCTCACATCCTCCAAGGCCCAGGATCCATTGCAGAAGAGGTGATGGAAAGAATGTAAGAGCGTAAGAAAGGGTACCACTCCTTACAATGTAACTGTCTAGACAAAAATTGGCCTCAATATGCAAGACCTCACATGCCTAACAATACCCACACAATACTCTCAGAATAGGAGAAAAAGATGATGACATCAAATTAAAAGAGAGACTAATGGAGAGAGGGAAAGGATATGATGGAGAGCAGAATTGTGAAGGGGAAAGCGGAGGATGGGGAGGGGAATATCATGGTTTATTGTTTGTAAGTATAGAAGCTGTCAATAAATATATAATAGTAATAATAATAATAGAAGATCTTGCTGGATGTGGTGGTGCACAACTTTAATCCCAGCCCTTAGCAGACAGAGGTAGGAGGATTGCTGTGAGTTAGAGGCCAGCCTGAGACTACATAGTGATTTCCAGGTTAGCTTGGGCTAGAGAGAAACCCTACCTTAAAAAAAAAAAAATAGATGGGCTGGAGAGATGGCTTAGCGGTTAAGCGCTTGCCTGTGAAGCCTAAGGACCCCGGTTTGAGGCTCGGTTCCCCAGGTCCCACGTTAGCCAGATGCACAAGGGGGCGCACACATCTGGAGTTCATTTGCAGAGGCTGGAAGCCCTGTCGCGCCCGTTCTCTCTCTCTCCCTCTATCTGTCTTTCTCTCTATGTCTGTCGCTCTCAAATAAATAAATTTAAAAAAAAATAGAGCAGGGGTCAAGAATCTCAATAACCAGCTGATTAAGCTTAATGAAGATATAATTAAATGCAAGAATGATTTCCGAAAAGCATCAAGAAAATCAAACCATGACATGAAATTGGAACTCAACAAATGTATGGATACTATACAGAAAATACAAACCAAATAGAGCTTATAAAGCCTCCCTAGAATCACTCATTAAAAAGGTTAATCAGGTGGAACACTTCAAAGTCTAAACAATTATGACTTCCAACCCAAACTACTATACCCAGTGAAAGTATCCCTCAAAATAGATGGTGAAAGGAAAATATTCCATGATAAAAATCTCTATGATTATATGAACACTAATGAAAAACACAGAAAATCCTTCAGGGAATACTGTACACAGAGCCCACAAGAGAAAGATCACAATGACCAAAATTAGAGCAGGCTCAAAAATGTCCCAAGCCTAAGAAAGAACCAAATCCCATAAAGACTCCCAGATGGCAGGGATAAAAACAAACTTCACAGTTATAACCTTAAAAATGAATGGTCTTAACTTATCCATCAAAAGACACAAGTTAACAGAGTAGATCAACAAAATGGACCCTTCTGTCTGCTGTCTTCAAGAAACCCACCTTACCACTAAGGACAAACACCTCCTCAGGGTGAAAGGATGGAAAATGATTTTCCAAGCAAATGGAAATAAGAAAAAAGCACAGGTGTGGCTATATTAATATATGATAAAATAGACCTCAAATAAAAAGTAATAAAAAAGGACAAAGAAGGCCACTTTTTGATCATCAAACAAGGGAACAATCCAACAAGAGGATATGACAACCATAAATCTATGTGCACCAAACACAGGTACACTCCGCTTGATTAAACCTACTTGACAACAAACCAGAAATAAACCCCAAAATCATCATAGTTGTGAACTTTAATACCTAACTATCATCAATAGACAGATCATCCAAGCAGAAAATCAATAGGGAAGTAATACAGCTTAACAACACCACAGATCAACTAGACCTAAGAGACATTGACAGAACATTACACCCAATTCCACAGAATACACATTCTTCTCAGCAAGCCATCGAACTTTCTGCAAAATAGATTATATATTGGGGCATAAAGCATGCCTCCATAAATTCAGGAAAATTTATATCTTCCTGCATCATATCACACCACAATGCTTTAAAGCTAGCAATTACCAATAGACACAACGGAAATTTTATGAGCTTCTGGAGACTGAACAACACAATTTTAAATAATGAATGAGTTGTAGAAGAAATCAAAAATGAAATTGTAAAATTTCTACAGCTGAATGCTAACAAACATACAACACACCAAAACTTATGGGTCACAATGAAGGTAGTGCTAAGGGGAAAACTCATAGCACTGAATGCCCTCATAAGAAATGCAGAGACATCTCAAATTAATAACCTTGCTATACACCTAAAGACATTAGAAAAACAAGAACAATTAAACCCTAAAAACTCCACATACAAAGAAATAATTAAGATCAGAGCAGAAATTAATGAATTGTAAATTGGCCAACAACTCACTAGAAGGTATCCCATCCCTGGCACTGAAAATTTTCTAGCAACAATCTATGGCTCCTGAGTGTTCCATTGTCCAAAATGAGAGGATTCTGTATGATTTATTTATACCCTCTTAGATTTTGATTAGCCCTCACTCCACCATTTCTTTACTCAATCTCTTCCCCTAACCTAACTTTGGGCCTTTTCACCCCCATTAATCTATTCTTCTACTTACATATATATAATACCATCCTATTAAGCACCCCCCTCCCTCCCTTACTTTCTCTTTGCTTTGTTTCTCTTTTTACAACTTACTAGCCTCTGCTACTGAGTTTTTTACCTTCTCACACAGAAACCCAATCATCTGTAGCTAAGATCCACATATGAGAGAGAATATGTGGCACTTGGCTTTCTAGGCCTGGGTTACCTCACTTAGTGTAATCCTTTCCAGGTCCATCCATTTTCCTGAAAATTTCATAACTTCATTTTTCTTTACTGCTGAATAGAAATCCATTGTATAAATGTGAAATATCTTCATTATCCACTCATTAGTTGAGGGACATCTAGGCTGGTCCCAATTTCCACCTATTGTGAATTCAGTGGCAATAAACATGGTTGAGCAAGTATGTCTAAGGTAATAAGATGAGTCCTTAGGATATATGCCTAGGAGTGCTATTGCTGAGTCATACAGTAGATCTATTTTTAGCTGTCTTAGGAACCACCACCCTGATTTCCACAATGGCTGGACCAGATTGCATTCCAACCAACAGTGTAGAAGGGTTTCTCTTTTTCCACATTCCCACCAGCATTTATGACCATTTGTTTTCATGAAGTTAGCCAATCTGACAGGAGTGAGATGGAATCTCAACATAGTTTTAATCTGCATTTCCTTGACAACTAGGGATGTGGAACATTTTTTTAGGTGCTTATACACCATCCGTATTTCTTCTTTTGAGAAATCTCTATTTAGCTCCATAGCCCATTTTTTAATTGGCTTGTTTGATTTCTTATTATTTAATTTTTTGAGTTATTTTTATATCCTAGATATTAATCCTCTATCAGATATATAGCTGGCAAAGGCTTTTTCCCATTCTGTAGGTTGCCTGTTTGCTTTATTCACTGTGTCCTTTGCCATACAAAATATTTGTAGTTTCAAGAGGTCCCTGTGGTTATTCTGTGGTTTTCATTGCTGAGCAATCAGAAAGTCTTTGCCAAGACCAATATGTTGAAGGGTTTCCCTATTTTTTCCTCTAGCAGTTTCAGAGCTTCAGGTCTGATGTTAATACATTTTGACTTAATTCTTCTGCATGGAGAGAGAGAAGAATCTATTTTCATCCTTCTTTAGATACATATCCAGTTTTCCCAGCACCATTTGCTGAAGAGGCTGTCTTTTCTCCAATGGGTATTTTTGGCATTTTTATCAAATATCAGGTGGCTATAGCTCCCTGGACTTATATCTGGGTCCTCTATTCTGTTCCATTGATCTACATGTCTGCTTTTGTGCCAGTACAATGCTGTTTTTGTTACTATGGCTCTGTAGCACAGTTTAAAATCAGGTATGGTGGTACCACCAGCCTTATTTTTGTTGCTCAGTATTATTTTAGATATTTGAGGTTTTTTGTGATTCCAAATGAATTTTTGGATTGTTTTTTTCTATTTCCGTGAAGAATGCATTTGGAATTTTGATGGGGATTTCATTAAATGTGTAGATTGCTTTAGGTAAGATTGCCATTTTCACAATATTGATTGTTCTAATCCAGGAACAAGCGATGTTTTTCCATTTCCTAGTGTCTTCTGCAATTTCTCACTTGAGTGTTTTATAATTTTCATTGTTGAGATCCTTTATTTCCTTGGTTAGGCTTATTCCAAGGTACTTTATTTTCTTTTATGCAATTGTGAATGGGAGTGATTCTCTGATTTCATCCTCTGTGTGTTTGTTGTTAGCATATATGAAGGCTACTGATTTCTGTGTAATTTTGTATCTGGCTACACGGCTGTAGGTGCTTATCAACTCTAACAGTTTGCTGGTAGAGTCTTTAGGGTCCTTTATATATAGAATCATGTCATCTGCAAAGAATGGTAACTTGATCTCTTCCTTTCCAATTTGTATCTCTTTTATGTGTTTCTCTTGCCTTATTGCTAAGGCTAAGACTTCCAAAACTATATTAAATAAAATTGGGGACAGTGGACACCCTTGTCTTGTTCCTGATTTTAGTGGAAAAGCTTCCAGTTTTTCCCCACTTAGTAATATGTTGGCTGTAGGCTTGTCATAAATAGCCTTTATTATATTGAGATATGTTCCTTCTATTCCCAGTCTCTAAGGAATTTTATCATGAAGGGATGTTGGATTTTGTCAAATGCTTTCTCTGTATCCAATGAGATGATCATATGATTTTTGTCCTTCAGTCCACTTCTATGATATATTACATTTATTGATTTGTATATGTTGAACCATCCCTGCATCTCTGGGATAAAGACTACCTGGTCAGGGTGAATGATCTTTCTGATATATTCTTGTATTCTGTTTGCCCATATTTTGTTGAGAATTTTTGCATCTATGTTCATGAGAGAGATTGGTCTGTAATTTTTTTTTTAATATTTTTCATTTATTTTTACTTATTTATTTGAGAGTGACAGACAGAGAAAGAGGCAGAGAGAAACAATGGGCACGCCAGGGCTTCCAGCCACTGCAGAGGAATTCCAGATGCGTGCACCCCCTTGTGCATCTGGATAACGTGGTTCCTGGGGAATTGAGCCTCGAACCAGGGTCCTTAAGCTTCACAGGCAAGTGCTTAACTGCTAAGCCATCTCTCCAGCCCTGTAATTTTCTTTTCTTGTTCTATTTTTCCCTGGTTTTGGTATCAGGGTGATGCTGGCTTCATGGAAGGAGTTTGGTAGGATTCCTTCTTTTTCTATTTTATGGAAAAGCTTAAGAAGCAATGGTGTTTTCTTCCCTGAAGGTCTGGTAAAATTCAGCATTGAATCCTGGGCCTGGGCTTTTTTTTAGTTCGGAGATTTTTGATAAACTTCTTTATCATTTCTATTTCTTATTTTTGTCTAGTACTGACCTCTTTATTTCATTAAATTGGTGTCCTGTGTCTTCTTTGATTCCTTTGATTTCTTCTTTGAGTTCTTTTAACATATTTATAAACATTCTTTTGAAATCCTCCTCAGGCATTTCCTCTAACTCATTCTCATTGGAGGCCATTTCTGACGCATTAATACTTTTTGATGGATATATATTGTCTTGATTTTTGGTGTTTCTTGTGTTATCACATATATACTTTTGCATCCTGGATTATTTAATGATTGGGAATTTTAGTTAGCTGTGTATTATTAGATATATCAATCAATCTGATGTTATATATCTTTAGGGTAGGAGCTTAAGGTGCTAGGTGTGGCTCTCAAGATTCTCGGAGTATCTACAGAAGTGACCCTAGGTGTTGGGTTTGCCTGCTATGAGAGTATTCAAGTAGGCTGAGTGGAACCAAATACAGATAGTTTCTAAAATTTAACTAAATAATGTACACTTTCAATGAAAAACAGCACAGAGTATCCAAGAGTAGGTATTATAATAACCAGATCCTCTGTCTGTCCCTTAGGCTGTATGGTGCCTCACCCACTCCCTTAGTCTTGACAACAAGAAGTTCAAAATTTCTGGTCTGTTGAGGGTTCCAAGTCAGTTTGTGACAAGGTGAGACCCTTCCCTAATGTATAACAGAAGAGAAAACAAAGCCACTATGTGGGAAGCCATGCTGGCTTCGTCAGGCTTTGCTATGTCAGCTTGTTTACTGCTTTTGTATCCTAATTGTCTGCGCATGAGCACATGATGTTATTCCAAAATGGCTGCTCACCTATCCCGATTGGGTGATGCAAAATCATCTGATGAGACTTAAGCCAATCAGACGACACTGTACAATCACATGACCACAAGTATATAAGCTTGGCGCTCTGTAGGGTCGGGGTCCTTCTCTCTTTCAGTTTGGAGCTCCCAATAAAGTGTGCTTGAGAAGAATCCTGTTGTTGTCATTCTTCCTGCTGGCGGGAGGGGCGCAACAAGTGGTGCCGAAACCCGGGAATTTGTCAGCAAACGGCCAGTTGAGAGGACCCCTGAGGATACTTCCGAGGGAGGATTCAGAACTCAACACACGGAGCGGCGGTACCAGTAAGTCCCCTGGTGCTATATGATAAGTTTTTGCCTGTAACTGATCTATAAGTAACGTATATAAGGTTACAAAATGGGACAACACCACTCTACCTTTTTGGAGCCACTTCAGGAAGTATTAAAACAATGTAAACTTAAGATTTCAGATAAAACTCTTAAAGGGTTTTTGGAAGAAGTGGATATGATAGCGCCTTGGTTTGAGCTGACTGGGGGTTTAAACTTGACCTGCTGGGATAAGTTAGGCAGAGACATCGACCGTGAGTCAGAAACGCGAAAGTTGCACGCAGGTACACAGCCCTTATGGCGCTTGGTGCGATCATGTTTGGAGGACAAACGTTGTGAAGAAGTGATCAGGGAAGGCCAACGCATATTAGCACATCATCAAGATAGTATGTCAGAGTCTGAAGAAAGTAAAAGGGGACAACAAAAAAAGGTTAAAATGAAAAGTGAACCTAGGTTTCAGATAGAACAGAATAAATGTGCACAGAATAAAAGTAAATCACAAAAGGAAGGGCCACATTCAGGTCCGAAGCTATATCCAGATTTAACGGAACTTGCAAATTTATATATAGAAAGTTCTAGTGAATCTGAGGGAGAAGAATTAACTCCAGAGGAAGAACAGGATTTTGAGGAAGTAGAGACCAAGTATGTTTGGGAATGTTCTAGACCCAGACAAGATGGCATCTTTACTCCTCCTCCAGCTTATGCCTCTACAAGTAAAAAATGTAAACAACAAGATGGCCGACTTCCGTTCGGGGTGTGTCCTTCGTCCGATGTAGTTTGATAAAACCAGAGACTTGGAGAAAGCTGGCTAGTGCTTATCCAGTTTTTGAGACTCATGATACACATGTTAGATACCATGAACCTATAGGGTATAAGGAGCTCAAGGATCTTGCAGAAGCTGCTAGAACTTATGGGATAAATGCTTCTTTTACTATGGCGTTGTTAGAATGACTTACCAATAGAGCTTTGACCCCAGCAGATTGGTTTGGAATCTCTACAACTTGGCTGTGTTTCCCAGTATCAACATTTGTGTATTACTCCTTTGCAATTTAATTTTACTGCTTCTTTTAATCAGAGTCGCAAGCTAGCTGAATTTTTGGCAGGAAACTGGACACTTGAAGGAGAGCAGCTATCTCGGAAGTTATTGTTCCAGATTGTACAGCTGAATGGAACTCATCTGGAGCCAATCTCTTTGGGAGATTTTACTTCTTGGCTATCTTCTGCATTTTCTTTCTTTAAGGAATGGGTGGGGGTGGCTATGTTTGGAGCAGCCCTTTTGTGTGGTATGGTGTTCTGTCTCTGGCTTATCTGTCGAATCAGACGACAACGTCAGCAGGATAACATAAAGATTGTTCAGGCACTTATGGCTTTGGATCAAGGAGCATCTCCACAAGTGTGGCTGGCGAGCCTATGAGATGGTTAGTTCCACCCTGCCTATTGTAAGGCCTTTGCACACCAAGTGACCTTGTTGTCATTGCACCTTGGAAGGCTTACATCCCTGCATGAGCAGCCTTTGCACCCCGAAGGGATTTTTCCCATTGCACACGGGAAGGTGCTTAAGCAAGTTTTTGGTCTTGGGCTCTACCCTCGATCGGACTGGCCATCATGAGGGTTGGTCCTTGATTGGGTATCCTGAGGTTCAAAACAATTTTTGTAAGGGGGAACTGTGGGAAGCCATGCTGGCTTCGTCAGGCTTTGCTATGTCAGCTTGTTTACTGCTTTTGTATCCTAATTGTCTGCGCATGAGCACATGATGTTATTCCAAAATGGCTGCTCACCTATCCCGATTGGGTGATGCAAAATCATCTGATGAGACTTAAGCCAATCAGACGACACTGTACAATCACATGACCACAAGTATATAAGCTTGGTGCTCCGAAGGGTCGGGGTCCTTCTCTCTTTCAGTTTGGAGCTCCCAATAAAGTGTGCTTGAGAAGAATCCTGTTGTTGTCGTTCTTCCTGCTGGCGGGAGGGGCGCAACACCACTATAAATCAAGAAGCAACAAATAACAAGACCAAAATATAGCTTATTTAAGAATGGCAAATCTGACCATCCATCAGATTTAACATATAATTTATCCTGATATGGAATGTGCAATTAGCACTTCTGGTTCAGGCCTATATGCCAGGTTTATTGAGCAGGTACTGACCTGGTATAATCCCAGTTACCTTTTGGGAAGATTTTGATCTCAGTTAAGCTGTGCTCCTGCTTGGGTCCCTCTTTGGTGCGTTGTGGGTCAAGTATGTGTGGCCATGTCGCTGGACTGCTGCTGTCTTCACTGGAGCTGTGCACTGGTGGTGGGGGAGGGGATGCTGCCGATGCTGCTCTAGTTCTCTCACTGTTCCACGTGTTCTTCTACCTTGTTATCTGCTCCTTCGTTTTTCGCTGCCGTTCTCACTTCACATTTCTTGAGTTTTCAGTGAGCTCCGGTGTGAGTGGAAAATCCCCTCACCTGGCTTTTCCTGTGGCTCAAGCCAAGCCTGACAGCAGTGGTCCCACGGACCTGACACCTGCTGCTATAGCCACAGCTGCTGCTGGAATTGCTGCTGCTGGAGCCACTGCTGCCAGCCTGTGTGGCCTCGGGATGCTCTGGATTTCTCCTACTTCTCTGCTGCCATTTCAATTTCCTATATACCTCACTTTTTAGTAAAAGTGTGTATTTTGCTGTTGTTTGTTTTTGGCTTTTTCCCCCCTAGGCTGCTTTGATGTGGTACCTACTCTGCCATCTTAACTGAAAGTCTCCCAGCACCATTCTTCTCAGAGATAGAAAAAAAAAGTTCTCAAAGTTAATATGGAATGGCAGCAAGCTTCAGATATCTAAGTATATTCTTAGCTAAAGAAACATCTCTGTAGGTATCACCATACCCAATCTAAAGCTATATTACAAATCCATATAACAAAAACAGCTTGAACTGGAATAAAAAAGAAAACAGACATATAGACCAATGGAACTGGAATTAAGACCTGGCCCTTAATTTAAATAATTACAGCTGTGGTGGTCCCCCATAAACTTAGGTGTTCTGCATGCTAGGTTGCCAGATGATGGAGATTTGGGAATTAACACCTCCTGGAAGCAGTGTATTGTTTGGGGCAGGTTTATGGGTATTATAGCCAGTGTCCCCTTATCAATATTTGGCATAGTTTCCTGTTCCTCTTGTCCACCTGATGTTGGCCAGTGGGTGATGTCCACCCTCTGTTTATGCCTTCATCTTCTCTTGCCATCATGGAGTTTCTCTCTTGAGCCTGTAAGCCAAAATAAATTTCTTTTTCCCCACAGGCTGATTTCTACCAGCAATGTGAACCTGACTGCAATAATAGCTAATTGATCTTTTTTTTTTTTTTTTTTTTTTGAGATAGGGTCTTACTCTAGCTCAGGCTGATCTAGAATTCACTCTGCATTCTCAGGGTGGCCTTGAACTCACAGTGATCCTCCTACCTCTGCCCCCTGAGTGCTATGTTTAAAGGCATGCACCACCACACCTGGCTGAACTTTTTTTAATGATAAATGCATTTTATTATTATTTAGATGTTTAAGCTCTTGCATTAAGATTTTGCAAACTGGGGAACACTGACAAACTACAACCACACATTCCTATTCAGTATAAATATATGGTTGAATTTAGATTAAAATATGTCACCATTTTATCAATTACATAATAAAACAAATTACCAAGTGTCCAATTATTAAGTTACATAGCTCAAAAGGAATATAAAATATTAAATGTCTGCTCAGTTCATTAGCAGAACCCCAAATTTTTATTAATTATTTATATAGTGTGTATACAGCCATGATGGTACCATCATTAGACTTCTCCTTGTCATCCCTGCACCTCCTGCAGATTCTGGATGTTGCAGTGTAGGGGTGGCCTTCAGTTTTGGGGAAGAGGCAATGTTTCTGTGCATTATGACCCAACTTATGGCTCTAACAATCTTCCACCCCCTCTCCCGCAAACTTCCCTGAGCCATGCTGGGTTCATTTTAGGTCTATTTCAGTGACGAGGTCTTGGGAGTCTCTGTGTCTCTGGATATCTGAATGCAGCCTAGTCTTAAAATATTTGGGTCTGGCCTGGGGTAACCCCAAGTACCAGAAATTAGTTGCTACTCACATTGAGCTATTGACCAGAGAGACCTACAAGGTCCCCAAAACAAGACAGGCTTCTGTCAACACACTTGATTACCCATATGAGGTAAAAGGTGAGACCCTATTGCTGAAGACACCACATAATGCTGATATAGAACACTGAGAGAACCAATTGGAATCTGGAAGAGAGCCAGCCAGCCCATCTAGTGCTGGAAAGCACTACATGAGCTACTGGTGAAAGTGGCCAAAAATGTTGAGCAAACAGGAGTCACAACTGTTCAACACTTATATAAGGGTGGCACACAGCCTTGGTGGGTTACCAATAGCTTTCTGCTTGACTAAGAGATCCACTCAGTGGAAAGGAACCCATATCTAGAACTAGAAACCATGTCAGAACCCCATGGAGACCAAGATTATGGTCTCCAATAACAAGCTCCCATTAATCTTTGGCCAAAAGAGGAAGGACATCCATCAAAACCTCTCTAGCAATGCTTTTTTTTTTTTTTAAATTTTATTTATTTATTTGAGAGCGACAGACACAGAGAGAAAGACAGATAGAGGGAGAGAGAGAGAATGGGCGAGCCAGGGCTTCCAGCCTCTGCAAACGAACTCCAGACACGTGCGCCCCCTTGTGCATCTGGCTAACGTGGGACCTGGGGAACCAAGCCTCGAACCGAGGTCCGTAGGCTTCACAGGCAAGCACTTAACCACTACGCCATCTCTCCAGCCCCAATGCTTATTTAACCTATGATGACTTCATTTTCCATTGGAGAATCTGGCCTTCTTTTATAGAAGGTATTGAGACTGCAGGAGATAAACCACCCCTCACACTTCAGCCAAGGCCCAAATGAAACCACAGATGATTTGGTGAGATGAACCAGAGTGCTCCCTCCATGGCACCCTCCAGGGTGATGGATACAGATGCTGAGGATACTCAACACATACCAAAGCAGAAATTCAAAAGCTCCTGAGAGCTTAACAGTGAAGTAGACTTAAAACACACCTACCACAGATCAATGAATTTTGTGGAAGGGAGGCTGGAAATATTGTAATAGCTATAGGTCAGGAGGGCACACCCAGAGGCACTGCCCCCATCCCCTCCCATTGAATGACTTCTGGTCTCACAGTGTATAACCAACAGCCCCATAGGGAATACCAGCAACCCAACTGAGGTGGGCCTCAGTGGATTAGAGACAGGGAGGAAGGAAATGATGGTACAAACACATGATGTGTCCATACAAAGTATATTCTTAATTTTTAAAAGTCCTCATAGTTTTTATCAATCCCAGTGATGTTCAAACATTCCCATAGTCCAAAGACTTTAGCTAAGCTATAATATAAAGAGAAAAAAAAAAAAGATAATGGCACAGAATAAACATTCAAACTGCAAAAGATGTCACTGAGCATAACAAGAAAAACTTGAACCCATACAAGATTTAAAACAGACAAGAAATACATCAAAGTCTGGAGTTCCAAGTTCAATGACTCTAACCAGTGACAAATCTCTCAGTCTTGTCATTCTATCCAGTGACAGGTCTCTGGAATTCCAATTTCACCCCTCCACTTAGGCTACTCATAGTCCCTGAAAACTTCATCAGGTGCCAGCAGCTCTCCTTGGCAATCATCCCATAGTCTTAATATCTCCATTGGATCTCCACTGCAAACCACAGTTCATCCTCATGGCTCCACCCGGCCTCCAAGCAGGCAATCCAACAAACCTGCTTCACACTGTTCATGACCATTTCCAAAAAACAAACTATGTTGCAAATTCAATGACCCTATCTTTCCTACATTTGCTATAGTCCATAGTACCAGGTAGGCTACCAATTTGCTAATCCATGGGGGAAATAAATCTGACTTTAAAGAACAGAAGACTCCTTCAGTATTCAGTCTCCTTACTTCAAAAGAAACCACATGTTTGGGCTGGAGAGATGCCTTAGCAGTTAAGGTATTTTCCTGCAAAGACAAAGAACCTTGGTTCGATTCCCCAGGACCAACGTAAGCCAGATGCACAAGATGGTGCATGCATCCAGAATTCGTTTGCAGTGGCTGGAGGCCCTGGCACACCCATTCTCTCTCTCTCATAGATAAATAGGTAATAAAGTTTAAAAAAAAAAAAGAGTCCACATTCATCATGCTTTCCCAGTGCAGATCATCTGGCCCAATCTCAATGGTTGTAATCTCTCAAACAATTGCAGCTGAATGGGCAGCAGCTTTAGCCAAAAGATTTCATTTCTTTCTGTGCCATATCCTTCTGCTCACACCAGTCCATTTCTACACAATGCAACCCTGAATAAGTTCTCAGGACATGGGCATAATAGCAAGCCTCACACACAAACTACCTTTAGCCCAGCAAAGCTCTTTTTTCCCCTTACAAGACAAACCACACAGTCCTTAGTTCTTACTACATTCAGGTCTTTCAACTTTGACCTGAATCAAGCGGTACTTATGGCACTACAAGACATTTATTAGGCCACGGTTTCAAATCCTTCCACATTCCTCCCTCAAATCAGTTCCAAAAGCCACACGTCAGGTTTGTAGAAGCAAAGCCCCACTTCTCAGTACCAATTTTACTGTTGCAGTAAGCTATTCATTGCTAGCAAAAAACACCCAGCCAAGAGCAGCTTGTGGCAGGAAAGAGTTTATTTTTGGCTTATATACTTGAGAGGAAGCTCCGTGATGGCAGGGGAAAACACTGGCATGAGCAGAGGGTGTACATCACCTCCTGGCCAACATCAAAAGTACAATAGCAGTAAGAGAGTATGCCAAACACTGGCAAGGGTAAGCTGGCTATAACATCCATAAGCCTGTCCCCAACAATACAGTACCTCCAGGAGGCTCCAATTCCCAAATTGCCACCAGCTGGGGAACTAACATTCAAAATGCATAGTTTTATGGGGGACACCTTAATCAAACCACCACAGCAAGTAACTGCTCTGTTACATGTTACAGTAACTGTACTCCTTGGGGTTTATCCAAATTAAAAAAAAAAAAAAGTCCATGCAATTGTCCATGCAAAATCCTACACCATGTGTTAAGCCAATTTTATTCATAATTGCTAGAACTGGGAAGCAACTTAGACATACTTCAGTGAGCAAATGGATAAATGAACTGGGGTACATTCAGACAGTGGAATATAATTCAGTACTAAAGAGAAATGAGATCTGAATCCTTGAAATAACCTGAGGAAACCTCAACTGTTAAACCAACCTGAAAAGGGCAATGTATACTGTAGGATTCTGACTCTAGAACATTCTGGAAATGAGTAAACATAGAAAAACAAAACAAAAAGATAAATGACTTCCAGGAGCCATAGGAAGGAAAGGGTGCATAGACAGGGCACAGAGGGATTTTAGTGCAGCAAGACTACTTTCTTTGGCACTATAATGGTAATGATATTTAATTATAGGGGCTGGAGAGATGGCATAGCGGTTAAGCGCTTGCCTGTGAAGCCTAAGGACCCCGGTTCGAGGCTCCATTCCCCAGGACCCACGTTAGCCAGATGCACAAGGGGGCGCACGCATCTGGAATTCGTTTGCAGCGGCTGGAGGCCCTGGCGTGCCCATTCTGTCTCTTTCTCTCTCTGTGCCTTTCTCTCTCCGTCTGTCACTCTCAAATAAAAATAAACAAAATTTTTTTAAAAAAGATATTTAGTTATAAATTTGTACCAAGCCATCAACTGGGAGGCAACAAGAGAGAATCTAAGTTGCACTATGGATCCTATATTAATCATCAAATTGAGTGTGATGAAGTGTCAGTGTAGGCTTTTGAGGTGAAACAAATCAACCATCTGTGAAGAATGTGGACAGTGAGAGTGGTTGTGCTTACAGCGCATTAGCAGGAGAATGTTTGAAGTCTCTGCATCATCTGTTCAATTTTGCTACAAATCTAAAGTTGCTCTTACAAAACTAAATAAGATTTTAGAGGAGGGATAATTTTCTTTGGTCCTAAGAATCATTTTCATCACATGTGTGATGTTAAAATTCCCAACCATCAACATATGAGCAAGAATTACATGTACCATTTGCTTGGATTTCTCATTAATACACCTGCCATATTGGCTCAGTCATTTTACTGCTTATAAACCTCTTGTGACAGTGGTCTTCTGAAACACTTGACGAGGTATGAAAACTAATTACAACTCATTACCTGAGAGGATTCTACTGCTGAACTCTGGTGTTTTGTTCCCTTTATGGCCTCTACCTTAGCCTAGTCTTCCACTCATCAGCCTTCTTCTGCTATAAGCCCCCAAGACTAATCTGTGATGTGGTTGGTCTTGACCAAGGATATGCTTTATGTCTAAGAAAGACTATCTGATAAAAATCAGACGAGACGCAAGGCATAGTGGTGCATGTATTTAGTCCCAGATATCAGGAGGTAGAAGGTGAAGGATTGCTATGAGATTGAGGCCAGCCTAGGAGTTCCAGGTCAGCCTGGGCTAGAGAGCCAACCTCAAAAAAAAAAAAAAAAATTAAAAATCTGAGGAGAGAGGCTAAGGATATGGCTCAGTGGTTAAAGGCACAAAGGCACTTGCTTGGAAAGGCTCCAGACCAAGGTTCATTCCCAAATGCCCAGTAAAGTTGATGCAAAGTGGCACATGTATCTGGAATTCCTATGAATCTATGACACAGGAAGTCAGAGCCAAGAAAAATCCTATGAAGGCTAGCTAATCTGACAGTCATTTGAAGTGGCAAGAATCCTTGTCCCTATAAGTGACTTGATGTTCCTCTCTACCTGCATTCAATATATTTTGTTTGGTTTGTGGGTTTAGTAGTTTAATTATAATATAGCAAGTAGAAGTTCTTTCCTTGCTTTGTCTGCTCAGTATTCTAAAAGCTTCCTGTATCTGTATTGGCATCTCTCTCCCTATTTGGGGGAAATTTTCTTCTATGTTTTTGTGGAAAACACCTTTTATTCCTTTAGAGTGAAATTCTTCTACTATACCCTGAATTCTTACGTTTGATCTCTTCATAGTGTCCTAAAAGTCTTATTTTTTATTTTATTTTTGTTTTTCAAGGTAGGGTCTCAGTCTGATCCAGGCTGACCTGGAATTCACTATTTAGTCTCAGGGTGGCCTCGAATTCATGGCGATCCTCCTACCTCTGCCTCCCGAGTGCTGGGATTAAAGACATGTGCCACCACGCCCTGCTTAACTGAAAGTCTTGAAGTTCCATTTATACCTTCCTATTAGTTTGTCTTTCTCTTCGTTGGACTGTGTTAGATCTCCCATCTGTTCTAGTTTACATACTCTGTTGTCTCCTTCATCCATTCCATTTTTGAGACTTCCTACAGAGTTTTTTATTTGACTTGCTGTGGTTTTATTTCTAGTATTTCTGATTGGCTTTTCTTTAGTATTTCTATTGTCTTACTCATGTCTTATATTGACCACCTTGTTTCATTAAGTTGATTTCCTATGTTCTCCAGGAATGTGATTTCTTCTTGATTGCTTTGATTTCTTCTTTGAACATAGTTATTATCATTCTTTTGAAATCATTGTCAGGCATTTCATCTAAATCAGTCTCACTAGAGGTCATTTCTGATTGATTTATTATTTTTGGTGGAATTATACTATCTTGAATTTTTGTGTTTCTTATAATGTATAAATTTTTGCATCTTGGGTTAACTTGATGCTTGGGTTTTCTAATTATCTGCAGTATTCTTAGATGTGTAGATCTGACATTGCATATTTTCAGGGTAGGAGCTTATGATGCCAGGTATCATTCTTATATTACTCCCAGGGTAATAAAATTGACCCTAGCTATTGAGTTTTTCTACTATATAAGTATACTAGTAGGCTAGGTGGAGCAAAATACGGGCAAATTATAAAGTTTAGCTCAGCAATATACACACTCAATCATAGCCAGCATCAACTATTATACAAGAGTGGGTGTTAAAAGAAACAGATAATCAACAAAGTCAAAGTCCCTAAGGGTGTGTCCACACTCTTAATCCTGTAAATTGGAAGGCTGTGATTTCTGGCCTGTAAAAGGTTCCAGGTCAGCTTCTGGGCAAGTGAGAACCTGCCCCCAAGAATAACAAAAGAAGAAGACAAAGGCACTATAAATCAGGAAGCAGCAAAAGACAACCCCAATATACAGCTTATTTAAGAATGGTAAAGCTGGCCAGACATAGTGGCACATGCCTTTAATCCCAGTACTTGGGAGGCAGAGATAGGAAGATCACCATGAGTTCAAGGCCACTTTGAGACTACATACTCTATCCCAAACTGACCTAGAACTAGTTCCAAGCTGACCTTGAACTCACAGCTATCCTCCTGCCTCTGTCTCCCCAGTGCTGAGATTAAAGGCATACACAACCACACTTGGCCCGTTTCTGCCTTTTCTCTGACTTCCTTCCTCACTATATGATTGCTCCTTCTTGCAGGGACCCCCATCTCATTGTGCAAGTGTTTTCACAGGGCTGAGCTGATGCCAGCACCATGCCCTTGAATCTCCAGGAATATAAGACAAATAAATCCTTTTAAAACAAAATATTCAGCATTGTGTACTTTCTTATAGCAACAGGACACAGATGTATACACCATCTGATCAGTGTTTCTCTTTTAAGTCATTTGGTTCTTTGTCCAGAGTAGAGGCAGTGGTTAAGGCATTTCTCTGTGAAGCCAAAGGACCCAGGTTCAATTCCCCAAGACCCACGTAAGCCAGATGCACAAGGGGCACAGGCACCTGGAGATTTTTTACAGTGGCTAGAGGCCCTGGTGCCCATTCTCCCTCTGCCTCTCCTCTCTCTCTCTCTCTCTCTCTCTCTCTCCTCTCTCTCTCTCTCTCTCTCTCTCTCTCTTTCCTTGCAAATAAGTATTTTTTTTATTTCTTTTATTTTCTAATAGAATTATCATGAAGCAATGAGCCCCAAATTTTCTCTTGGCTTACAAATCAATCTTGGGACTAGAACCACCAAATGTTTTTGTATCTTACCATATTCCTTTGTAGTCAATCTGAAGTAAGTATTGACATATAACAATATCAAGAAGCCTGTTGACATGTGAGAAAGGATAATCTCAATGGTGCTGGCACATTTCATACGATTTGGGCTAAGGAAGACCCTTATTTTTCTCATCACTATTTTTTAAATATTTTTATCAATTGAGAGAGAGAAAGAGGCAGACAGAATGACAGAAAGTATCACAAGGGCTTCCTGCCACTGCAAACAAGGATCAGAGGTATGTGCCGCTTTCTTCATCTGGTCTTACATGGGTACTAGAGAATAGAATGTGTATTGGTCAGCGTTCTCTAGAGGAACAGGACCAACAGAATGAATAGTATTAAAAGGTAATTTAGGGCTAGAGAGATGGCTTAGCAGTCAAGGCGCTGCCTGCGAAGCCTAAGGACCTGTGTTATACTCCCCAGATGCCACTAAGCCAGACTCACACGATGACACGTGTGCAAGGTCGCACAGGGGCACAAAGCGGCCCATGTGCTTGGGGTTTAACTACAGGGGCTAGACCCTGGTACACCAACTCTCTCTTTCTCACTTTTGCTTTCACTCCAGCTCTCTCTCTTTCTCTCTCTCTCTCTCTCTCTCTCTCTCTCACACACACACACACACACACACACACACACACACACATAAAAAAAGAAAGGCCAGTCTGTTAGGCTTGCCACAAAAAAACCCCACAAGATTCTCACCAGGGTAAGCTCTTCAACCTAGTACTTCCTAGGCTACAGAAGCCCTGAGAAATCAATCTATTTCCTTTATTAATTACCTCATCAGTAATACTCAGTTATAACACCAGAAAACAGATTAAAATGATATTTAAATGCAATAAAAGAAAGAAAGCTAGTGTTCCCATGGGCTCAGTTAAGAGAGGACATCCCATGGCTTGCCTATAGCCAAGAGAGCACAGCTCTCTGCCAGGCCCCAAAATTCACACCATTCCATTTTTGGGTTATGACCAAATACACCAGAAGGTGGCATCATTATGACTGAAAAAGTAAAAGCATTTGGAGAACAAGGCCCTTCCCAGATCTGGAAAAAGAAACTGAAACCAAGATATCATTTTTTTTTCCCCCAGCCTCCTCCTGTTATTCAGCCACTTCGAGCTGGAACCAAATGCATAAGCTTTTATTCAAACCAGAATAAAGAATACGTTTTTTCCTGACCTTCCAGGAGGAAATAAATACAAACATCAGATGTTTTTTCAGCCCAATTTGACAGTTTTCTTTTTCTTTACAGAAGAAATTTGAAATACAATCTGGGTAAGTACTAAGTTTCATATTATTTATAGTTATATCTTTAATAACAGTTTATTGAACATGAAGAAATATATAACTAGAAACTTGAAATATACTCCAAAACAAAAATTATAACATTCTAAGCTTAGACCGACTAGAATATTTTGTTATTGTTTGTGATATGTCACCAAGAGGATAAGGACTGTGTCTGCCTTACATTAGTTGAAAAGTGAGTCATAACATTCCATTGAAAAGGCAATTGAAAATTAGAGGCAACTTTTATTAATATCCCTTAACATAAAACAGTATCTGGAGATACCAGCCACCCTAAGGAACAGAAAGTTTGTGGTAAATGAAACCTCCTGATAATTTCATGAATATCAGTGTTAAAGGAGAAACATCTATGAGAGGCAGAAACAGACTACGTTAGGAAGAACTTGTGATACCAGAATTTTGGGTGTCTTTGAGAGTAACCAAGTTTTCTCTTAGCTCTTGGTTAGGCTTATAACTCAGCAATTAAAGACCTGGACATTCACTGACACTCAAAACTTTCCCTGAGTCAGTGGACTCCAGGTTCTTGCCTTATGGATTTTGATGACTTAAATTCATAGCCCATAAAGGGTGAAGTTCAAAAAGGTTTTATTATAGAGTTTAAGAGAAGGAAAGAATGCAAAGCTCCCATTGTGAGACAAGAGAGGCTTCTGGAAATGGAAAGCCTTCAGCTGCCTGTGATCTTTGATGGGAATTTACTGGGTGAGAACTGAGCTGGTCATTCTGGTCCCCATGCAAGGTGTTCAGACACTTTGTAATCTTCACATCTTCTTAAGTGTTTTGGAAAAGGGAAAATTCTTTAGGGAAGGAGACATAATGAAACCCTGAAAAAGCAAAAGACACAGCACTCAAAGGAGTTATGAGATGGTTTGTTATGTAGCCAAATATGAGTGACCATGGTCCAGAAACACAGATTTAGGTGACCCCAATTCATGTTCCAACAGGGTAACAATTGATGAAAGTTTTATAGTTACAGAACAAAAAATATGCCATGTAATCCAGCATTGAGGAGGCAGAGGCAGAGGCAGAGGCTCACAATGAGTTTGAGGCCAGCCTAGAAGTATGAGCTCCAGGTCTCCATGGCTGGCCTCTAGCCAAGGCCCCATGGCTTTCTCTGCCCGCCACCTGACACTGATCTTTGGGGTTTGACCAAACATATCAGAAGGTGACATCATTGTGACTAAAGAAGAACAAGCATTTCAAGAAAAAGTTTCTTCCTGAAGGGTTAATAGTCTTCCGTCAAAACGAGAGGGGACTAAGGAGTTAATAACTATCCCTAAGACTTGAAGGCCACAGAAGAAAGAATCGAGTTCAGCAAGGCTCCCCTAATTGATGTACTCCCCTTAGCTCAGATGGCCTTGAAGAAACAGAAACCATCTGAGTATCCTCCCTCTGATAATCCTGGCTGAAGAAGCCTATTGAGAACAAGGACATAAACAGTACAATTTTTATCAACTGCACCTGGTACAATCTGTTCCTTCGGCTCCTTCTTATAAGCTTGCACTCCAGCCTAGCTCAGGGCTTCAACCTTCATCCCCTGAGAAGGCTGCTGCCCCTCACTGTTTCTCTCAGTAAACAGTCTGTAGAGATCAAGTTTGGTGTTCTCTTTCCCTTCTTTCTTAAACTTTCCTTACATTTGGTACCATGTCTCAGATCAGATACCTCAGGGACTTTCAGGCAGCTTCCTCCCCTTCTCTTTTTCTCTCCTCTCTACCACCCTGCCAATGTTTCACTCCCTCAGAAGCACAAAAACTCACTGTGCTCACTACTCTCAAGTAAACAGCTGCCTGTGACCTGAGACCTCCAGTCCTTCCAGCTTGATACCTGGGGCTTCCTCCTTTTCTTCTTCTTTTCAGCCTCTCCCACCAGACTTTTGAACTCCAGATGAGAGGCCTTTGCTGTGTGATCCACTGCATCCACACCCTCACCAAATTACAGCTTCACTACAGCCGAGATGCCCCTTCTCAAACCCTAGAAACTCTGGGAGTTTCTCACTTTTCAATCCATGGATGATCAAAGGCTCCAGGAGCCTGTCTCCCCTTGCCCCCCACCCAGGACATGTGTTGCCCCACCAAACACCCCAAGCATTGTGAGTGCAGGGAAACTCCCTCCTAATCCTTAGGTTTTATTTGCCCTCTCTAAGCCTGGGAGATGTTCCTGGTAGCAGGATTGGCCACTCTAGTCCTTGTCCTCAAACTGGGCTCTAAATTATCTATTCCAAAAGACACTCCATTGGCATGTCTCAAAGCTAATTTAAAAGAACTTGAATTCTGAGCTCCTTCCTACCAAATTACTCCAACTCTCTATTCAAATTTGGCCACAATATTCTCGTAACAATGACCACCACTGGCCTTGAGTGATCTGGTACTTTGGACTTCAACATTCTCATTGGTCTTGATAACTTTCTCCAATGACACAGCAAATGGCTCCAGCTTCCCTCCACCACCCCTCCTAAAACTATCTTTCACACATGGTTCTGCCAGCTGCCCATAACTTGCCAGGGTCTCTCCTTCTCACACCAATTTCAAGTCATCTCACCAAATCAGATACAAACCCTGTCTTCTAAAGAAACTCCTGTCTTCACTGGGCCTCTTTAACTTCTTCTACATATGGATATCGAATTTTTCTCTCCTTGCTAAAAGTTAAAAATCACTAAACAGCTTCTAGAGCTTTTTCCTTTCTTTTCCTTTTCCCCCTTCTTCTCATTACAAGCCACCAAAAGAAAAATGTCAATTTAAGTTCAAACCACTGGCTGTTGCCCTGTTAAGATTAAGTCCTAACTGATTTAAAACATAACTGAAATCTTGAAAGGGTTGTTTCTCCATGTTTCATGTAATCATGTCTAATGTTGGCCAACCATGTCATGTCATATGCTATATGTTTCATGTAGTCTTCCTTATGTATGACTAAATTTATGTTCATTAATTGTTCCAGTGTTTATAGTTATTAAATGTTCTGATATTCATATATTTCAATATATGGTTCAATATAGGGTTTCAATATATTGAAAATAATTAACCTCTGTTTTTGAGAACATGCTTGTTCATGCTTACTACAATAGACATAATTATAACCCTGCTTCTACAGAAAGAGATATATTTTTAGATCAGAAAAGACTTTATAAGGCGAAATATTGTTAGGCATGTTATTAAAAGGATATGGAAGTGATATAAAAATGGTTGTGGGACTTAAACTGAAGATTTAGTTGGCTGTGATATAATGGGTCAACTTAAAGATTTTATTTTCCATACTTTTTCCTCACCTTAATTGTTCATATAACTCAGGCTTTACTCTTTGTAGTAAATTGATAAGTTTATTTATATTTCCATGTCTTAACTTAAAAATTCAGCTACACCTATGTTTCCTACTGTTAAACTCTGACTACTAAAAAACACTGAATGTTTAAAAAAAGCAAAATTAATTTTAATGAGTTTTTATTTATTTAAACCTTAGCTAAGTATAACATAAAAGCTGAAATACGAAATTAATATAACTGACCTTCTGAATATTCAAAAAACATGTGAGCCTAGGGAGACTGCTGAACCAGGGAAATGAGATGACAGACAATCAGAATCCAGTCTATTTATAATTAGCCACAGGGGCAAAAAACATAAAAACAAAAGTTAGGGGGGAAAAGTTGTTACGATTGAATTATATCCAAATGCTAACTTTACATGTTACATGTATAAAGTCTTCATTTTGTTTGATAGAATATCTGCCTCTCTGTTTACAACAATAGACTTCTTACATATTTGGCTGTTGTATGTTTTCCCATTAGATAAAACTTCATTTAATAAAATTTTATTCTAATAGCTACATGAAACATTATTAAGAAAGATATTTAAATGGTCAATACAAATGTAAATAGGTATGAGAATGTAAACAGTAACATTAAAAAACAAAATATGGTAGTGCATGCATTTAATCCCAGGCAGAGGTAAGAGGATCTCCATGAATTCAAGGCCACCCTGAGGATACATAGTGAATTCCAGGTCATCCTGGGCTAGAGTGAGACCCTACCTCAAAAAACCAAAAACCAAAACAAAACAAAAAATTAAAGATGGTCTCTAGGCAAAACGAAAAATGACAAGACATCACGCAACTAGATACTCCTGATTATAGCTTCTCCCCATAATCTCTGATGGTTTCTAGAAACTGATAGCGGACAAGGAGAAAGATCAAAAAATAACTCTATTAGGAAAACTAAATCTTAAGGTAAAAGTTTACATATTCTTAAGATGAGGGTTCACTTATTAATGTATAATTTCCCAAGATAAAAAAAATCTCATAATAAAAACATAAAATTCTAAAAACACTCCTATTTTACATAATCTAAAAACATTGACTATTCAACAGAGTTTTCTCTTTAAAAACCAATTTGTAAAAGGTTGTATTAGAGCTCATCTGTTTTAGTTCAACAGAAACCAAATTCTGCTCTTTTATATATCAGTACACCTTTAATCCCAGCACTCAGAAGGCAGAGGCAGGAGGATCCCCATGAGTTCAAGGCCAACCTGAGACTACATAGTGAATTCCAGGTCAGCCCCTACCTCAAAACAAAACAAAAAGATAAATAACTGCCTCATTTCTGGTCTCTCAGGTTCATTGCTGATAAGACATATTCTCTACCTCAGGGTCCAGCCCCATGCTCAAACAATAGTCTTCATCTAAAATATATGACTTCAAGCTCTATGGCCCTGCTTCCAAACTTCCCTGGGTAATTGGTATCTAAACTAATCAAAACTGTAACCAAATACAAATGCCAAAACTTGATGCTGTCTTACTGACATGTTCTGCCTGTACTTGTAACTATGAGATACATAAAGAATAAAATATGCCTACCTTCTAAAAAGCTATTTCTCTGTATTTCTCTTGGCTCAATTATGTACATAGCTCAAACTTAATTCTCTATAATAAGGTGATAAATTTATTTATAATGCCATACCTTATATTACAATAAAAGAAAAGTTAAAGATATCTGGCCCAAAGCTATATCTTCTACTGTAATAAACTTTTATGCTGATTATGTTCCAAACTACATAGCCTTTTGTACTGACACTGTAGTTTTTATACTGTTTCAACATGTCTCAATATGTTTGTAACATAGCTGTAACAGCTTCTGGCCAGTACTAAAATTATCTTGTGTTTCTTCTTAACTCCATAACACAGCTATAGATATCTCTCTACTAATTAATCATTTTTTCAGGCTTTGGAAGAAATTTCCCTGGACTCACAATGATGTAAAAATAGACTGATTCTCCACTCCATCTCTTGTGCCAGTGGTGTAAGCTTTAGTTTCCCATATCAATATCAAGGTTCACAAGATCAAGATATTCTAAATAGTTTTGTCTATTTAAACTATCTGAATGTGACATAAATATCAAAACTAAGCCTTTGTTTTGCTACATAGGACACCTGTTTACAACAATAGGTTTCTTTTTTTTTTTTTTTTTTTTGGTTTTTTGATTTTTTGAGGTAGGGTCTCACTCTAGCCCAGGCTGACCTGGAATTCACTATATAGTCTCAGGGTGGCCTCGAACTCACGCAATCCTCCTACCTCTGCCTCCCGAGTACTGGGATTAAAGGCGTGCGCCACCACGCCCAGCAACAATAGGTTTCTTAAATTTTCTACTCATGTTTGCCTATTGGGTAAGACTTTATTTACTATGAACTTATTCTGATAAATAAAATTGGGCCTAATTATATGAAATATATTTCATTGTATTATATAAACAACATAATTTTATAAAATAATTTCATTATGTTTATAAAACAAACAACTGGAAATAATAAATTATCAAGTCTAGTCAAACCTTTAGCTTTCCAGCCTAACATAAATTTATTAGTTCTCCTAAAGATAAGACTTTTGGATATTTGGATAAAGTAAGTAAAGACTGTGAACCTTCTATAAAGACTGACACAAGAAGAAACCTTTAGGGCTGGAGAGATGGCTTAGTGGTTAAGCACTTGCCTGTGAAGCCTAAGCACCCCGGTTCGAGGCTCAATTCCCCAGGACCCACGTTAGCCAGATGCACAAGGGGGCGCACACGTCTGGAGTTTGTTTGCAGAGGCTGGAGGCCCTGGCACGCCCATTCTCTGTACCTCTTTTCTCCCTCCCTCTCTCTCTCTCTCTCTCTCTCCTCTCTCTCTCTCTCTCTCCCTCCCTCCCTCTTTCTCTGTCACTTTCAAATAAATAAATAAAAATAAACAAAAATTTTAAAAAAAGAAGAAATGTTTAAACCTAAACTTCAAAATTAGTTAACTTCTTAATCTCTATCATATATTTCAAATATTGCTTCAATACTTATCTCTTATATTCCCTACCTTACCTAAACCAAATCTTTATCATTTCCACAAATTCCAATTACGTTCCCATTCAAGTTAACAACTCCTTCTTCCTTACCTATCACCTATATCATTATTATTATTTTTTCCACCTTAAATACAATATTAAGGTCATCTTTAAATGTCATGTCACATACAAGAAAACTCATATATGTATAATAACCAGATCATAATGGCTGATAGATTTGGTATGATCTAGGTCTTTCTTTCCTAATGGCTCTGGGAACTATCACTGTCCTAAAGAACTACCTCCTTGCCTGTTCGTAAAATGAATGTGGGCCAGGCATAGTGGTGCATGCCTTTAATCCCAGCACTAGGGAGGCAGAGGTAGGAGGATCGCTGTGAGTTTGAGGCCACTCTGAGACAACATAGTGAATTCCAGGTCAGCCTGGGCTAGAGTGAGATCCTACATAAAAAAAAAAAAAGATTGATGTGAGATAATATCGTACTATGTACACGAACTGCAAAATAAAGTTTGACAAGTGGAAAACCAAAAGCTAGATCCCAAAAGTCACACCTGTGTAACTAAGACTTCAATGATGGACCACAGTGATTGTGGAGATTAAAATGTTACCAATCCACAGCCAATATTTTGGGCTATATTGGCCTTTTGAATGGCCAATAATATTATTTCTCTGAATATAACCTGACATCTCTCTGTGACCAACTAAGATATCTATTGCTATAAGTTAAGAAATCTCACAGATCTACTCCAAGTTAAACCTGTCCTGTCTCTGACATGTATTTTATTCCTCTGATTATGATAATATTCACCCACTTGTTTGGACATTACATGCTCAGATGCCTCACTGAACACCTCCAAGACATAATCCTCATCGTCACAGGGAGTCACTAAATTCTTCATGTTCACTGGATATCAGCCCCTGAACATCCAAACTCCACAAAACTGTGTGGGACACCCTGAGAGATCTACTGCCCCCCAAATAGGAAGTAACCAGAGAATCTGATATCACCCCCGTTGCTACCTGTGCAGCCACCCCTACAGTGCCCCACTCATTCCTAGTTCTCCCCAATCCTTTTTATCCTTCCAGAGTCTGGACTGAAGGGTTAATAGCCTTCCCTGAAAAGTACAGGGAACTAAAGAAATAATAACTATCCCTAACACTAGAAGGTCATAAAAGAAACAATAGTGGAGTTCACCCCAGCTCCCCTGATTGATGTACTCCCCTTAGCTCAAACGACCTTGAAGAACCAGAAACCAACTGAGTATCCTCCTGTGGTGGTTTAATTCAGGTGTCCCCCAAAAACTTAGGTGTTCTGAGTGCTAGGTTTCCAGCTGATGGAGATTTGGAAATTAATGCCTCCTGGAGGGAGTATATTGTTGGGGGTGGGCTTATGGGTATTATAGCCAGTTTCCCGTTGCCAGTGGTTGGTACACCCTCCTGTTGCTGTGGTCCACCTTATGTTGGCCAGGGGGTGATGTCCACCCTCTGCTCATGCCATTGTTTTTTCCTGCCATCGGGGAGCTTCCCCTTGAGCCTGAAAGCCAAAATAAACCTCTTTTTCCCTCAAGATGCTCTTGGTTGGGTGATTTCTAACAGCAATGCAAACCTGACTGCAACAGTAAACTGGTACCAAGGAGTGGGATTACTGCTAGACACCTGACTGTGTGGTTTGGGCCTTTTGGAGCTAATTTTCAAGAGGAATGTGGGAGAATCTGAAACCTTGGCCTAAGAGATGCCTTGCAGTGCTGTAAGTACAGCTTGATGGACTAGTCTGGTCTGAGCTGCAAGACCTGAGTGAAGTAAGAACTATGGACTGTGAGGTTTGGCTTATGAGGGTGAGAAAGAGCTTTGCTTGGACTGGGCTAGCAGTTTGTGAGAGAAGCTTGCTCTTATGCCCATGTCCTGAGAAGTTGTGCAGGGTTGCTTTGCATAGAAATGAACTGGTGTGAGTAGAGGGATATGGCACAGAAAGAAAAATCTTTGGGTGAACTGTTGCCCATTCAGCTGCAACTGAGAGATTACAACCATTGAAACTGGGCTAGCTGACCTGTGCTGAGGCAAAGGAAGAATATCGATTCTTTTGAAGGGGCCTGAGTGGTCAAGGAGTGACCTGTTCTTCAAAGTCTGCTTTATGCCCCCATGGATTAACAAACTGGCACTCTACCTGGTATTGTGAAGTATAAGAAATGCAGGAAAGAGAGGGTCATTGAGTTTTCAACATGGTCTTGTGTTTTGGAAATGGCTGTGAGCAGTGTAAAGCAAGTTTGCTGGATGCCTGCATGGAGACCCCATGGGGCCATGAGGATGAACCATGGATTGAAGTGGAGACCCAGTGAAGATGCTGGGACCAGGAGATGACTGCTAAGGAACTTCTGGCCCTTATGAAGTTTCCCAGGACTGTGAGTAGCCTAGCTGGAGGGGCAGAATTGGAATGCCAGAGACTTGTTGCTGGTTAGAATTATCAGACTTGGAGATTTGTCACTGGCTAGAGTTGTTGGGCTTGAAGCTAGAGTTTGATGTTTGTCCTGGTTGTTTTAAATCTTGTACTGGTTGAATATTTCTTTGCTATGCCCAATGCCTTCTTTTTCAGTGTGAATGTTTTTTCTGTGCCATTATGGGTTTTTTGAGGTTATTTTCTTTGGTATTATGGCTCAGTTAAAAGATCTTGGAAGTCAGGCATGGTAGTGCACGCCTTTAATCCCAGCACTCAGGAGGCAGAGGTAGGAGGATCACCATGCATTTAAGGCCACCCTGAGACTACATAGTGAATTCCAGGTCAGCCTGGGCTAGAGTGAAACCCTACCTCAAAAAAAAAAAAAATAAATAAATAATAATTAAAAAAAGATCTTGGACTGTGGGGATGTATGAACATAATTGGGATTGATAAAAACTATGGGGACTTTTAAAGTTGGACTGAATGCATGGCATTTAAAAGCATGTATGTTCATCAGTTTATGGGGGCCAGGCGCGGAATGTAGCGGTTTGATTCAGGAGTCCCCCATAAACTTAGGTGTTCTGAATGCTAGGTTTCCAGCTGATGGAGATTTGGGAATTAATGCCTCCTGGAGGGAATGTATTCTTGGGGATGGGCTTATGGGTGTTATAGCCAGTTTCCCATTGCTAGTGTTTGGCACACCTTCCTGTTGCTGTGGTCCACCTTATGTTAGCCAGGGGGTGATGTTCACCCTCTGCTCATGCCATCATTTTTCCCTGCCATTGGGAAGCTTCCCCTTGAGCCTGAAAGACAATAAACCTCTTTTCCCACAAGCTTCTCTTGGTTAGATGATTTCTACCAGCAATGCGAACCTGACTGCAACACCTCCCTTAAACAATCCTGGCTGAAGAAGCCTATTCTAAACGACACAAACAGCTATAATTTTATTACCAACTACACCTGGTATAATCTGTTTAATATCCTCCTTATAAGCTTGCACTCAAGCCTGGCTCAGGATTTTAACCTTCATCCTGCAGAAAATTTTCTCTTAATAAACAGCCTGTCTGTAGAGATCAAGTCTTCAAGTCTGATGTTCTCTTTTGATTTTCTCTCTCTTTTTTTTTTTTTTTTTTTTGGTTTTTCACGGTAGGGTCTCACTCTGGTCCAGGCTGACCTGGAATTAACTCTGTCATCTCAGGGTGGCCTTGAACTCATGGCAATCCTCCTACCTCTGCCTCCCGAGTGCTGGGTCTTTTGATTTTCTCTTATACTTTCCTTACATTTCCCAGATCTGGAAATAGAAACTAAACCCAAGACAGCTGACAGCATTTTTCTTTCCCAAACCTGCCTAGTATCAGTCATACCCTACTGCTTCCCAACCACTTTGAATTAATACTCAATACAAAAGCTTTCATTCAAACTAAAAGGAAAAATACATTTTTCTTCAAATTTCCATGAGGAAAAGAAGCACAAACATGAGATGTTTTATATCCCAAAGTTGACAATTTTCCTTTTTTTTTTCTTTTTTGGTGTTTCAAGATAGGGTATCACTCTAGCCCAGGCTGACCTGGAATTCACTAAATTCACTATGTAGTCTCAGGGTGGCTTCAAACTCATAGCAATCCTCCTATCTTTGTTTCCCAAGTGCTGGGATTAAAGGCATGTGCCACCATGCCTGGTGTGGTGGTTTGAATAGATAGTCCCCAATATATTCAGTGTTTTATTAGTTTGTAGCTTGCATCTGCAGCCACCTGGCTGGAGGAAGTGTCACTGGGCAGATCGTAGGATCCAGCCCTAACATGTGGTGGTGGGTTTAAAATTCCAATCTAAAGATATGCAAAGTGCCTAGTTCTACCTAGAGTTCCTGAAGTGTACAGTCTGGTGTGGCTTTTGGCCTGGGGATTCTCTCTCTATGTTTGGTTCTGTGAAAGCAGGCAAGCTTCTGCCATTATGGAACTTCCCCTGGATTTATAAGCTTGAATATATCCCTTCCTCCATAACTATGCCTGGTCTGGAAGTTCATCTCAGCAAACCTAAAGCTGTCTGCTACACTGGTAACAGTTTTCCTTTTATTTACAAAAGCATTTGAAATATGGTCTGTGTAAGTACAAATTCCCTATGGTTAGTAGTCATATCTTTAACGAAAGTTTATTAAACAGGAAGAAATCTTCTTTACAATTAGAAACTTGAAATATACTCCAAAACAAAATTATAATATTCCAAGCCTAGAAATTCTAAAATATTTGTTATTATTTATGGTATGTCACCAAGAGGATAAGAACTGTGTGCCTTACATTGGTTGGAAAATGAGTCATAACATTCCATTAAAGAGGCAATTGAAAATTAGAGGCAAGGGCTGGAGAGATGGCTTAGCAGTTAAGTGCTTGCCTGTGAAGCCTAAGGACCCTGGTTCGAGGCTCAATTCCCCAGGACCCACGTTAGCCAGATGCACAAGGGGGTACATGCATCTAGAGTTCATTTGCAGTGGCTGGAGGCCCTGGTGTGCCCATTCTCTCTCTGTCTCTTTCTCTTTCTGTGTCTGTTGCTCTCAAATAAATAAATAAACAAAAAATTTTAAAAAAGAAAGAGAAAATTAGAGTCAACTTTCAATATCCCCCAAAAGCATACCAGAATCCTCAAAAAAGAGTAGAAAATAAAAAGTTTTAAGTTTATATTAAAGACACTTTCCACCAGCCACTCTTAGCAATAGGGGGTTAGTAAATGAGATTTTCTGATAACTTCATGGATATTACTGTTAAAGGAGAAGCATCTATGAGAGGCAGAATCACACTACTTTAGGAACTCCTGTGATACTAGAATTTTGGGTCTTTGAGAGCATCAGAGTTTTTTCTCAGCTCTTGGTCAGGCTGTTACTCAGTGGGTAGGATGCTGGACATTCACTACCACTCAAAACTTCCACTGAGTCAGTGGGTTCAGGTTCTTTCCTTCACCCACAGGGTGTGAAGTTTTAAAATATTGTAAAAATATTTTTATTTTATTTATTTTATTTGCAAGCAGAGACAGGCAGACAGATAGGAAATATGGGCATGCCAGGGCCTCTAGCCACTGCAAACAAACTTCAGATGCATGTACTACTTTGTGAGTCGGTACTGGGAAATCAAATCCAGCTTACTGGGCTTGAAGGCAAGTGCCTTAACCACTGAGAGATCTCTCCAGGCCCTTAAAAAGATTTTATTTTAGAGCTTAAAAAAAAAGCAAAAACTGCAGAGCTCCCATTGTCAGGCAGAAGGGGGCTCCTAGAAATGGGAAAGCCTTCCTGCTGTCTCTAATTGGAGTTTTCTATAGGTATTTACAGGGTGGGGGCTGAGCTGGTCAGGCCAGTTCCCTTGTCAAGTGTCCAGGTGCTTTATAATCTTATTCACATCTTCTTGTCAGTGCTGAGTTATGGGAAAAGCCTAACTCTTATCTGAATGTCAAGGTATCATTTGCTTGGAGAGGGAGTGGCCTCACTTCCTGCCTATCCCGGGTCCAAGATTTTGTCCCGGGATCCAGGCTTACTGCAACCCCCAAGAATGGGGGGAGGATCCTGGCTCACTGCAACCCCTGAGAATGGAGGTTATGATATGACTGAGATTTGACCGACAGTTCAGGCTGCTGCCACCTCTCCACAGCTGGGGGCCTTCATGTCAAACAGCTTAGGTTTGCTTTAACCCAGGGCCCTGGCTATATCTGACACAAGTAGAGGTGGGCCCCCACTCAGGCTTGAATCTTGAGTCTGCAGTGGACAGATTCCCTTCTGGTCCTACTGGACATACAGGTATGTTGCCAGGGGCAGATCTTGGAGTCCAGCTCTAAGGTTCATTTACAGGCAGATATCTAATCCAGCCCTAAGGTGTATGAAGAGCAGTTAGGACTCTGGCTGTCCATGTTTGCTGGTGATACCGGATCTTTGATGGGGTCTCTTTGCTATTGATCAAGTAATTCAGCTTCTCTGATGGTGTTTCCATGGAATTTTTAAGTTTGAAATAAATCCCTTTCTTCCCATAAGCTACTTTTGCTTGAGTGTTTGTCCAGCAACACAAAGTTGACTACAACACTGTTCATGCAAAATCCCATACCGAGTGTTAATGCAACTTAATTCATAGTTGCTAGAACTGGGATGCAACCCAGTCAGTGAGCACATGGATAAATGGACTGGGGTACATTCACAAAGTGGAATATAGCTCAGTACTAAAGAGAAATAAGGTCTGAATCCTTGAAATGATATGGGGGAACCCCAACTGCTAAGCCAACCTGAAAAGGGCAATGTATACTGTAGGATTTTGACTCTGGAACATTCTGGAAATGAGTAAACATTGAAAAAACAATAAAAAGATAAGTGACTTCCAGGAGCTATGGGAAGGAAAGGGTGTATAGACAGGGCACAGAGGGATTTTAGTGCAGCAAGGCTACTTTCTTTGACATTATAATGGTAAAGCTATGTAAATATAAATTTGTACCAAGCTGTCAACTGTGGGGCCCCAAGAGAGAACCTAAGTTGCACTCTGGGTCCTATATAAACTGTCATGTTCAGTGTGATGATGTGTCAGTGTAGGCTTTTGAGATGAAACAAATCAACCATCTGTGGAGAACGTTGACAATGGAGGAGGTTTTGCTTAAAATGAAGTAATGGGGGCAGTATTTGAGGTCTCTGCATCATTTGTTCAATTTTTCTATGATCAAAAGCTGCTCTTCAAAATATAACTAAGTAAGTTTTTAAAGAAGGCATGATTTTTATTTGTATCTAAGAACCATTTTCACCTCTTGTGTGGTGTTAAAACTCCAACCACTAAAGTATGAGTTAGGATTGTATATGCCATCTGCGGTACTGGCTCCCTCTTATTCCTGCTTATGAGCTTCTTGGGACCCTGGTCTTCTGAAACACTCCTGTGAAGTGTGAGAACCACTTATACCTCATTACCTGAGAAGATTCTGCTGCTGAACTCTGGTGTTTTCTATCATCCTTCTTCCCCTTATGGCCTCTGCCTTAGCCTAGTCTTTCCCGGATCAGCCACCTTATGCTATACCCTCCGTCCCCCTGCTCCCCCCCCCCCACTAATCCTGGGATGTGGTTGGTCTTGACCAAGGACATACTTTATGTTTTTATTTCAGTTTATTATATATATATATTATAACAGGATATACGCTTTTATTCTCTTGCCCGGGGCTCCCATTACTCTGGGACCCTCCTCAGTGGAGTTATGGTTTTCACTGTGGGGTCGCAGATGCCTCAATCTCTGTGGGGTACATGGGAACCATGCCTCAGGGTATTCCCAATTCATACTATTCAATCTTTGGGTTTTGACCAAAACAGACCAGAAGGTGGCACTGTTGTGAGTAAAAAAAGAAAAAAAGAACAAGCATTTCTTGGAAAGGCTCTCCCCAGATTTGAAAATCGAAAGTAAAACCAAGGCAGCATTTTTCCCCCACCCTCCTAGAGTCAGACACATCCTACTGTTTCTCAGCCAGTTTGAGCTAGTTTCCAGTGCATAAGCTTTTATTGAAACTGCATCCATGAAGCAATTCATCTTTCTCTAGCCTTCCAGGAAGAAAGAAGCACAAAGGATTTCTACACCCAAATAGATAGTTTCCTTTTTTTTTTTTTTTAACAGAAGAAATTTGAAATACAATCTGGGTAAGTACAAAGTCTCATATGATTAGTAATTATATCTTTAGCAAGAGGTTACTGAACAGGTAAAAATCTACTTTACAATTAGAAACGAAATGTACTTCAAAACAAAAATTATAATATCTAAGCTTAGACCACCTAGAGTATTTGTTACTGTTTGTGATTTGTCACCGAGGGAATAAGGACTGTATATGACTTACGTTAGTCGAAAAATGAGTCTTAAAGTGGCAATTGAAAATTAGAAGCAATTTTTATTAATATTCCCCAAAGCACAACTGTTGGATCAGAGTCGGGGGCTGACCCAATTATTGCGATGTGGAAATAAAGGGAGAGAACATACAACCTCAAGAGCAGATTGTCCTGTATTGGAGAACAAGTGAACAGCGAAGGATGGACAGCCCCATTCCTCAGGTTTGAGGCTGCCATGCCCAGAAGCAGCTGAAGTGGATATTCAAGGAAGAGACTAGCCGGGCAGAGAATGGGGGAAGGAAGAGGGGAAAGGAATCTAACAGGGCTGTTTCCTTTGTTGACTTGTTTTCTCAGGTAGGACCCCAATGTGACCATATCAGGTTGTGGTTTGGGAAGTTATTTATAATCCAAAAGAATTTCCTCTGTGTTAAAACCTGTTTCAGGGCCAGCATATCCCAGTAATTTCTGTGATTCTAGTGATTGTTGGGACCCCAGACTTAACTCTTACAATAACAGTATCCTCAGCAAGAATACAAAATAAGATTTTTTAAGTTTATATCAGTTGAAGACACCTTCCACCAGCCATTCTAAGGAATAAGGAGTTAGTAAATAAACCTCCTGATAACTCCATGTATATTAATTAGTGTTAAAGGAGAAACATCTATGAGAGGCAGAAACAGACTACTTTAGGAAGTCCTGTGATACCAGAATTGGGGTGTTTTTGACAGCAACTGAGTTTTTTCTCAGCCCTTGATTAGGCTGTTACTTGGGAGTTAGGAACCTGGACATTCACTGCCACTCAAAGCTTCCTCTGAGTCAGTGAGCTCCAGGGTCTTGCTTATGGATTTTGATGACTGATATTCCTAGAGAGTGAAGTTGAAAACAAACAACTTTTGTTGTTGTTTTTTGTTTTTTCAAGGTAGGGTCTCACTCTAGCCCAGGCTGACCTGAAATTCACTATGTAGTCTCAGGGTAGCCTTGAACTCATGTTGATCCTTCTACCTTTACCTCCTGAGTACTGGGATTAAAGGTGTGCAACACCACACCTGACCTAAAAAGTTTTTATTATAGAATTTAATAGAAGGAAAGATGTTTCTGGAGAGATGCCTTAATGGTTAAGGCACTTGCCTATGAAGCCTAAGGACCCAGGTTCTACTCCCCAGTACCCACGTAAACCAGATGCACATGATGGCCCATGCATTTGGAAGGTGTTTGTTTGCAGTCACTGATGCCCTGGTGTGCCCATTCTCTCTATCTGTCCCTCTCTCTCACTTTCTCTAGCAAATGGATAAAGTTTTAAAAAGAGAGAAGGAAAGAATGCAGAGCTCCCATGGTGAGGCAGGAGGAGGCTCCTAGAAATGGGAAAGGCTTCCTGCTGCCTCTGATTGGGGTTTTCTATGGGTATTTACTGGGTGGGGCCTGAGCTGGTCAGTCCAGTTCTCTTGTCAGATGTCCAGGTGCTTTATAATTTTATTCACATTTTCCTGTCAGATGTTTGAGGGAAGGGAAACTCCTTTAGGGAAGAAGAGATAAGAAAAAAACAATCCTGACAAAGCAAAAGACACAGCTCTCACCTCAAAGAAGATAAGGCATAGATTATTCTGCAGCCAAATATGACATACAGTTTTGGTGACCCCAGTCTCATGTTCTAATATGTTAACAAGTTCATGACCATTAGGTGTGTGGGCTGTAGAAAAGCAAGGGGATCTCTGCCATAGGTTCAGATGCTGTCTGATGACATTCTTAGTCCCCAGTTTGGTGGAATCCCTGGGATCTGTTTGCACATTCCAAAAATAAATCACACCTGATCAACTGATAGCTACCAGGATGGTAGGTCAGTCCCACAAGTGGGTAATAAATGGCGATTGAGGGGCTAAAGGTAGACCACAGTAATTTAGCTCTGATCTTCCACATTCCTCCGCGATGCCAGCAGTTCTAGCAGTCATTTAGTGTTGTTCAAAGCAGATACAGTTTTTCAGGAACTTTAGATCATAGTTCCCATTGGTCAAGCATCACATTTTGTCCATGCAGAAGCCAAATACTTGCCCCCGACCCACGGGACCAATCTAACATGGGGCAGTCGAGGAGGGCTGCAACCTGAAAGAATGGGCGGGAAAGAAGAAGGAGACCAAGTGGAGGATTTGTCAAGGTCTCGTTTAATGTTGGACTTTTTAGCTCTTTTATAATCAACCAGCAGGTAGGGCAATAAGGAGGGGAAAAAGGGGGAGGGGGTACAAGGAAGGATGAAGTAGGGCCACCTGGCTGTAATCTTCTGGAGCATCTTGTGGTATTTCTGGAATCTCTCTTGTGACATCTCCCAGAGCAGCTGTTTGTTCTCGGGGGAGGGGCTGCATGAGGGCTGCTAGTTCTCTTTTGTCCTCAGGGCAGCCAGGTCATGGTCTCTGACAAATACTATGTTTTATAGGTCCCATGTAGAGAGGAAGGCTCTAGGATCTAATATATGAGTCTGAGCAGTATGCAGGAAAGCCATCTTGAGGAGAAAAGAATTTACTGTACTATAGGACATCTGAAATAGTAACTTAAGAATTATTAGCTCTTGGCCGGGCATGGTGGTGCACGCCTTTAATCCCAGCACTTGGGAGGCAGAGGTAGGAGGATTGCCATGAGTTCAAGGCCACCCTGAGACTCCATAGTGAATTCCAGGTCAGCCTGGGCTAGAGACCCTACCTTGAAAAAAACCAAAAAAAAAAAAAAAGAAATATTAGCTCTCAAGTTATAAAACACTATGAATACTGTTATTATTAAAGATTAATGTCTTTTGTATGTGAAGTAATTAACCCAAATCTTTGGGTATCTCCAAGAGTAAATGAAGTTAAATTTATATTAAAGTTGTCAGAACTTTGAATATATCATAAAATCATTTACAGCCTTTGATTTGTTGTGTTTTGGGACTAAGAGTATGGATTTAAAAATCCAAACCCCAGAATGCAGTTCTTTTTAGAAGGTTAAAAAAAAAATCCTTGTCAATTTAAAACTGGAAATTTTATTTGTGTTCAAATTATACAGAATAATGTGAAAAGCTTGACTTCCTTTAAATATGAAATCTTGGTTCAAGTAAGGTAGCAGTGTGGATGAGCAAACAGTCATAACAAAACATGATTATGAAAGAATATAACATCATCCTCATTTGTAGCTTTATTATAACCAAACAGCATTATCTTTACCACTTAACATATACCAAGAAAAATTAAGTATGTTAGATAATTTCTTAAAATGATTAAATATAAAAATAAAAGTTAGAGATGTTCAGTTACTTGGTGTACTTAATTGCTAATGCAGTTGAAGATGAGGATCACTCAGCATTTCTGAGGTGCATGTGGTTGTATGCTTAGATATTTAAAGAGTGAAATGCTTACCTGAGAGTCCATCTCTAAGTTCTGGAGCACAGGAGTTGGTTAGAAGTACTTGAAAGAGTCCTTATTCTCTAGATAGTCTTTGATATCATGCCATTTGTCATTCATTATGTTCCAGTAGCTCATTGTGAAAAGACTGTACAAAACTCTGAATTTGGGGCTGGTGAGATAACTCAGTAGTTAAGGCACTTGCTTGAAAAGATTAATGACCCTGGTTCAATTCCCCACAAAAAGCCAGATGCACATGCATCTGGAGTTCATTTGCAACAGCAGGAAGCCCTGGCATGCCCATACTCATTCTGTCTCTTTCTCTATGTCTGCCTGTCCCTCTCAAATAAATAAATAAACAAGTAAATAAATAAAAATATTTTTAAAAAGAAATTCTGAATTTTTAGTCATTACTTAAAAATATATGATTTCATTTAATAAAGATGGCACATATATAGAGAGAGAGGGAAAGAAAACTATATGTTTTCTAAAAACATACATCTTAGATTTATAAAAACTAAATAGGAGTGTCTTAAATTGAGGAGGCAAAATGCTTTAGTAATTTTGACACGTTATTAGTGTCATTTGTTTATTTAACCAATACTCCAAAGTATTACATACCATAGACATAATGATTTTTTTAAGTAATAGGTCAAGTTTTATAAATTTAAATTTTTATTAAATTCATCTTTAATAATAGGATATTAGAGGCTTTAGTAAGTAAAAGGATAAAACATAAAATCTTTGTAAACTACTTTTATAAACATTGGTCAAAGAACAACAATATTTAAAGTTGGGTGTGGTGGTACACATCTTTAATCCCTGCACTCTGGAGGCAGAGGTAGGATTGTCTTGAGTTCAAGGTCACCCTGAGACTACATAGTGAATTCCAGGTCAGCCTGGGCTAGACTGAAACCCTACATTGAAATCCAAAATAAAAAATAAAAAAAGAACCACAATATTTAAGAAACCTTATTTTAGGTAGAGAAGTACATGTAATTTATCAAATAAAATAAAGGCTTAATCAAATGGAAAGCATATAAAGTTTTTGTTTGTAAACCATTTAATAAACATTAGTAAAAGTACCTAAGAGAACTATTGATAAAAACATAATTAGGCATTTTGTAAACACTACTAAAAGCAGAATCATATTCAACAAAATTTGAATTTTTGATTATAGAAATTTAATAACCTCTATTTCTTCAGCATATCTTTTTTGTTTGTTTGTTTTCATTTATTTTTTATTGACAGGTCCCATAATTGTAAACAATATCCCTTGGTAATTCCCACCCTACCCCGCCCCCACTTTCCCCTTTGAAACTCCACTCTCCATCATATCCCCTCCCCCTCTCGATCAGTCTGTCTTTTATTTTGATGTCATGATCTTTTCCTCCTATTATGATGGTCTTATGTAGGAAGTATCAGGCACTGTGAGGTCATGGATATACAGGACATTTTGTGTCTGGAGGAACACGTTGTAAGGAGTCATACCCTTCCTTTGGATCTTACATTCATTCCGCCACCTCTTCACAATAGACCCTGAGCCATGGAAGATGTGATAGAGATATTTCAGTGCTGGGCACTCTTCTGTCACTTCTTCTCAGCACCATGGTGCCTTCTGAGTCATCCCAAGGTCACTGCCATCTGAAAAGAGAAGATTCTCTAACCAAAAGTGAGAGTAGCATTAATATGTGGGTATGAACATTAAGAGAAGTACTTACTGGGAAGTTTGGTGAGCATAGTACATACATTTAGCCAGACAGCAGCAGACATTATACCCCTAGGGCTCATGACTACCCCTGTTGTAGGTTTTCACTATCAGGGATGTATTCCCTCCTATGGAATGGGCCTCTAGTCAAATTAGAGGGCGGTTGGTCTCCCCCATAACAGACATGCCACTATTGCACCCATTGGCTCATTTGGACTAGTTGGCCAAATATAAGGCTTGCAGTGTCCACTGTTGTGTATCTCCACTGATGATTTCTTTCTGTCCCATTGAATTGCATGTAGCACCAGCTTTCTGTCAGCTGGTCTACATGGAGGAAGTTTTCATTCTCAGCTACAGCAGGATTTCTTAGTGACCTTGCAAAGACAATAAAAGCAAGATAACACCTTGACATGTCTGTTTTAAAACTTTAAATAAAAAGCATTCAAGGCAAGGTCTCACTCTAGCCCAGGCTGACCTTGAACTCACTCTAGTCCTAGGCTGGCCTTGAACTCACAGTGATCCTCCTACCACCACCACACCGGGCTTTAAAATATTTTTTTTCTGCTGGGTTCTATTCTTTTGTTTTGTTTTGTTTTGATTTTTATTAGCATTTTCCATGATTATAAAAAAAATCCCATGGTAATTCCCTCCCTCCACCCCCCCCCCGCACACTTTCCCCTTTGAAATTCCATTCTCCATCATATTTCCTCAACATCACAATCATTGTACTTACATATATACAATATCAACTTATTAAGTACCCTCCTCCCTTCCTTTCTCTTCTCTTTATGTCTCCTTTTTAACTTAGTAGCCTCTGCTACTAAGTATTTTCATTCTCACGCAGAAACCCATTCATCTGTACCTAGTATCCACATATGAGAGAGAACATGTGGTGCTTGGCTTTCTGGGCCTGGGTTACCTCACTTAGTCTAATCCTTTGCAGGTCCATCCATTTTTCTGCAAATTTCATAACTTCATTTTTCTTTACCGCTGAGTAGAACTCCATTGTATAAATGTGCCACATCTTCATTATCCACTCATCAGTTGAGGGACATTTAGGCTGGTTCCATTTCCCAGCTATTATAAATTGAGCAGCAATAAACATGGTTGATCACATACTTCTAAGGAAATGAGATGAGTCCTTTGGATATATGCCTAGAAGTGCTATAGCTGGGTCATATGGTAGATCAATCTCTAGCTGTTTTAGGAACCTCCACACTGATTTCCACAATGGCTGGACCAGATTGCATTCCCACCAGCAGTGTAGAAGGGTTCCTCTTTTTCCACATCCCTGCCAACATTTATGATCATTTGTTTTCATGATGGTGGCCAATCTGACAGGAGTGAGATGGAATCTCAATGAAGTTTTAATCTGCATTTCCCTGATGGCTAGTGACGTAGAACATTTTTTTAGATGCTTATATGCCATTCGTATTTCTTTCTTTCAGAATGCTCTATTTAGCTCCATAGCCCATTTTTTGATTGGCTTGTTTGATTCCTTATTATTTAACTTTTTGAGTTCTTTGTATATCCTAGATATTAATCCTCTATCAGATATATAGCTGGCGAAGATTTTTTCCCATCTGTAGGTTGCCTCTTTGCTTTTTCAACTGTGTCCTTTGCAGAGCAAAATCTTTGTAATTTCATGAGGTCCCAGGGATTAATCTGTGGTTTTATTGCCTGAGCAATTGGGGTTGTATTCAGAAAGTCTTTGCCAAGACCAAAATGTTGAAGGGTTTCCCCTACTTTTTCCTCTAGCAGTTTCAGAGTTTCAGGTATGATGTTAAGGTCTTTAATCCATTTGGACTTAATTCTTGTGCATGGAAAGAGAGAAGAATCTATTTTCATCCTTCTACAGATATATATACAGATTTCCCAACACCATTTGCTGAAGAGGCTGTCTTTTCTCCAATGAGTATTTTGGGCATTTTTTTTAAAACTTTTTTATTTTTTGATTTTATTTATTTATTTGAGAGCGACAGACACAGAGAGAAAGACAGATAGAGGGAGAGAGAGAATCGGCGCACCAGGGCTTCCTGCCTCTGCAAATGAACTCCAGTCGTGTGCGCCCCCTTGTGCATCTGGCTAACGTGGGACCTGAGGAACCGAGCCTCGAACCAGGGTCCTTAGGCTTCTCAGGCAAGCGCTTAACCGCTACGCCATCTCTCCAGCCCTATTTTGGGCATTTTTATCGAATATCAGGGGGCTATAGCTATTTGGGCTTACATCTGGGTCCTCTATTCGGTTCTACTGTTCTACATGTCTGTTTTTGTGCCAGTACCATGCTGTTTTTGTTACTATGGCTCTGTAGTATAGGTTAAAATCAGGTATGGTCATACCACCAGCCTTATTTTTGTTGCTCAGTATTATTTTAGATATTTGAGGTTTTTTGTGATTCCAAATGAATTTTTGAATTGTTTTTTCTATTTCACTGAAGAAAACCTTTGGAATTTTGATAGGGATTGCATTAAATGTGTAGATTGCTTTTGGTAAGATTGCCATTTTCACAATATTGATTCTTCCAATCCAGGAACAGGGGATATTTCTCCACTTTCTAGTGTCTTCTGTAATTTCTCGCATGAGTGTTTTAAAGTTCTCATTGTAGAGATTCTTTACTTCCTTGGTTAGGTTTTTTCCAAGGTACTTTATTTTCTTTGATGCAATTGTGAATGGGATTGATTCTCTGATTTCATCCTCTGTGTGTTTGTTGTTAGCATATATGAAGGCTACTGATTTCTGTGTATTTATTTTGTATCCTGCTACATGGCTGTAGGTTTTGATCAGCTCTAACAGTTTGCTAGTAGAGTTTTTAGGGTCCTTTATGTATAGAATCATGTCATCTGCAAATAATGATAACTTGATCTCTTCCTTTCCAATTTGTATCCCTTTTATGTGTGTCTCTTGCCTTATTGCTATGGCTAAGACTTCCAAAACTATATTAAATAAAGGTGGGCACAGTGGACACCCTTGTCTTGTTCCTGATTTTAGTGGAAAAGCATTTAGCAATATGTTGGCTGTAGGCTTGTCATAAATAGCTTTTATTATATTGAGATATGTTTCTTCTATTCCCAGGCTATGTAGGACTTTTATCATGAAGGGATGTTGGATTTTGTCAAATGGTTTCTCCTCATCCAATGAAATGATCATGTGATTTTTGTCCTTCAACCCATTTATATAATGTATTACATTTATTGATTTGCATATGTTGAACCATCCCTGCATCTCTGGGATAAAGACTACTTGGTCAGGGTGAATGATCTTTTTGATATACTCTTGTTTTCTGTTTGCCAATATTTTGTTGAGAATTTTTGCATCTATGTTCATGAGGGCGATTGGTCTGTAATTTTCTTTTTTTGTTCTATCTTTGCCTGGGTTTGGTATCAGGGTGATGCTGGCCTCATAGAAGGAGTTTGGTAGAATTCCTTCTTTTTCTATTTCCTGGAAAAGCTTAAGAAGCAATGGTGTTAGCTCTTCCTTAAAGGTCTGGTAAAATTCAACATTGAATCCATCTGGGCCTGGGCTTTTTTTGTTGGGAGATTATTGAGAACTGTTCAGAGCTCCATGTTTGTTATAGGTCTATTTAAGTGATTAATCTCATTTTGATTTAATTTAGGTAGGTCATATAAATCAAGGAAATCATCCATTTCTTTCAGATTTTCATACTTTGTGGAGTATATGCTTTTATAGTATGTCCTTATGATTTTTTAAATTTCTCTGGAATCTGTTGTGATGTTACCTTGTTCATCTCTAATTTTATTAATTTGTGTCTCTTTTCTCTTTCTTTTGGTCAGACTTTCTAGAGGGTTTATCAATCTTGATTACCCTTTCAAAGAACCAACTCTTTGTTTCATTAATTCTTTGGATTGTTGTTTTTGTTGTTTTTTTTTTGCTTGTTTGTTTGTTTGTTTCTATTTCATTAATTTCTGCCCTAATTTTTATTATTTATTCCTGCCTACTGATTTTTGGTTTGCCTTGTTCTTCTTTTTCCAAGGCTTAAAGGTGAAGCATTAGGTCGTTTACTTGTGACCTTTCTAATTTCTTAATATAGGCACTTAAGGCTATATATTTTCCTCTGAGAATTGCCTTCATTGTGTCCCAGAGATTTTGATATGTTGTGTTCTCATTATCATTTGACTCTATAAATTTTTTGACTTCCTTCTTGATTTCTTCATTGACCCATTCATCATTTAGTAGTGTATTGTTTAGTTTCCATGATTTTGTGTATGCTCTATAGCCTTTCTTGCTATTGATTTGTAATTTGATTCCATTGTGGTCAGATAGAATGCAAGGAATTATTTCAATTTTCCTGAATTTGTTAAGATTTGCTTTGTGTCCTAATATATGATCTATTTTAGAGAATGTCCCATGTGCTACTGAAAAGAATGTAGGGCTGGAGAGATGGCTTAGCGGTTAAGCGCTTGCCTGTGAAGCCTAAGGACCCCGGTTCAAGGCTCGGTTCCCCAGGTCCCACGTTAGCCAGATGCACAAGGGGGCGCACGCGTCTGGAGTTCGTTTGCAGAGGCTGGAAGCCCTGGCGCGCCCATTCTCTCTCTCTCCCTCTATCTGTCTTTCTCTCTGTGTCTGTCGCTCTCAAATAAATAAATAAAAAATTTAAAAAAAAAAAAAAAAGAATGTATATTCTGCAGCCTTTGGATGAAATGTCCTGTATATATCTGTTAGGTCCATTCCTTCTATGACCTCATTTAGTCCAGATGCCTCTCTGTTTATTTTTTCCCAGGATGACCTGTCAATTGAAGACAGTGGGGTGTTAAAGTCACCCACTACCACTGTGTTTGGTGTTATCTGTGACCTTAGTTCTAATAGTGTTTGTTTGATGAATTTGGGAGCCCCCATGTTAGGTGCATATATGGTTAGGATTGTAATGTCTTCCTGTTGGAGTGTGCCTGTAATCAATATTAAGTGATCTTCCTTATCTTTCTTGACTAAGGTTGGACTAAAGTCTACCTTGTCAGATATTAGGATAGCAATGCCTGCTTGTTTTCTATGCCCATTTGCTTGAAACACCGTCTTCCAACCTTTCACCCTAAGATAATGTCTATCCTTTGTAGAAAGGTGATTTTCTTGGAGACAACAAGTTGTAGGATCCTGCTTTTTAACCCAGTCTGCAAACCTATGTCTTTTCGTTGGGGCATTGAGGCTGTTGATATTGAGAGATATTATTGAAAGGTGTGTATTTATGTTCGCCTTTTTTTTTTTTTTTTTTTTTTTTTTTTTGGTGGTTCCGATTCTACCTGTGCTCTCTTGTGTTAACTAGTACTGGAGTATTGCTTGTTTTTTCTAGTTCCTTATAAGTGTGCTTTTCCTTTTCTTCAGCATGGAGGATTCTATCAAGTATTTTCTGTAGAGCTGGTTTTGTCTTCAAATACTCCTTTAACCTGCTTTTGTCATGGAATGTCCTTATTTCTCCATCTATTTGAATGGATAACTTTGCAGGATAAAGTAATCTTGGTTGACAGTTGTTATCTTTCAGAACTTGGAATATATCACTCCAAGCCCTTCTGCCTTAAAAGTTTGTGTTGAATAATCTGCTATAATCCTGATGGGCTTACTTTTGTAGGTAACTTGATTTTTCTCTCTAACTGCTTTCAATATTTTTTCTTTGGTTTGTGTGTTTGGAAGTTTGATTATATTATGGTGAGAGAGGATCTTTCCAGGTTTTGTCTGGATGGGCTTCTAAAGGCTTCCTGTATCTGTATTGGCACCTCTTTCCCAATGTGGGGGAAATTTTCTTCTATGATTTTGTTGAAGATGCCTACTGTGCCTTTGGAGTGGAATTCTTCTCCTACTATGCCCTGAATTCTTATATTTGATCTTTTCATAGTGTCCCAAATATCTTGAACTTCCCACTCATACTTTTCTATTAGTTTGTTTTTCTCTTTGTTGGACTGTATTAGATCTGCCACCTGGTCTTCTAGCTTAGATATTCTGTCCTCACCTTCATCCATCCTACTGGTGAGATTTTCTACAGAGTTTTTTATTTCATTAACTGTGTTCTTCATTGCTAGTAATTCTGACTGGTTTTTCTTTATTATTTCTATTTCCTTATTTATGTCTTGTATTGCCTTCTTTATTTCATGAAATTGGTGTCCTGCATCTTCTTTGATTCCTTTGATTTCCTCTTTACGTTCCTCTTTGGCTCCTTTGATTTGTTCTTTGACTTCTTGAACACATTTACAATCATTCTTTTGAAATCTTTCTCGGGCATTTCCTCTAACTAGTTCTCACTGGAGGTCATTTCTGATGTATTATTGCTTTTAGGTGATTATATCGTTTTGCTTTTTAGTGTTTCTTGTGTTATAATGTATATATTTTTGCATCTTGGATTAAGTTAATGCTTGGATTTTCTAGCTACCTGGGTATTCTTAGCTGTATCAATTGATTTGATGTTATATATTTTCAGGGTAGGACCTTAAGGTGTTAGGTGTGGCTCTTAAGTCTCTCAGACTATCTACAAAGATGTTCTTAGGGGTTGAGTTTCCCTGCTATAGGAGTATTCAAGCAGGCTGAGTGGAATAAAATACAGGTAGATTCTAAAATTTAACTAAACACTGTACCTGTTCAATCAAAAACAGCCCCAAGTATGTATGCCAGAGTAGTTATTATAACAACCAGGTCCTCTATCAACATAGAGGTTAAGATTTCTTGTCTGTTGAGGGATCCATGTCAGCTTGTGACCAAGTGAGACCCTTCCCTGGTGCAATCCCAGTTACCTTGGATGATTTTGGTCTCAGTCAAGTTGCTGCCTGGGTCGTCGGGCTGCTGTTCTGATTTCTGGAGCTGGGCACTGGCTTTTCCTGTGGGGCAAACAGAGCCTGGCAACTGTGGCCCTGCAGATCAGCACCCCCGCTGCTGGAACTGCTGCTGCTAAAGCTGCCTCTGCTGGGTCTGTCCGCAGCTGAAGCTGCTGCTGCTGGGCCCACTGCTGCTGTTGCCTCTGCTGCTGCTACTGCTATAGCTGCCACTTCTGGAGCCACTGCTGCTGCTGAAGCTGCTGCTGCTCGGTCTGTTGCTGCTGGGGCTGCTGCTGGGGCTGCTGTTACCAGTGCCCGTAGCCACTGATGTTGCTGCCGAACTCTGCTCCTGCTTGGGGCCCGCTGTCAGCCCAAGTTGGCATGGCCGGGTCCCGGGACACTGCTCTGTTCACTGGAGCTGGGCTCAAGCGGTGGGGGAGGGGAGGGAGCCGCAGCTGCTCTGGTTCTCTCGCTGCTCCACGTGTTCTCCCTCGTGGTCTGCTCCTCCGTTGCTCACTGCCGCTCTCCCTTCACGTTTCCTGAGTTGTGGAGAGCACCAGTGTGAGTGGAAGCTCCGACACCAGGCTTTTCCTGTAGCTGGAGCCGAGCCTGGTGGCATTCTGGTGCTCTGCTGCCACCACTCCTGGCAGAGCTGCCAGAGCCACTTTTGCCGCCTGTGCGGGCTCTGGATGCTGTGCATCTCTTCTACTTCTCCACTGCTGCTTCAATTTCCTATACACCTCACTTTTTAGTAAAAGTTTGTATTTTGCTGAGTTTTTTTGGTCTTTTTCCCCTCAGGCTGCTTTGGTGTGGTACCAATGCCACCATCTTAACTGGAAGTCATCTCTTAAAATATTTTTTAAATATTTTATTTATTTACTTATTTAAGAGAAAAAAAAGAGAGGAGAGAAAGAAGCAGATAGAGAGAAAGAGTGGGTATACCACGGCCTCTAGCCATTGCAAATTACCTCCAGCTGCATGCACCATCTTGTGCATCCAGCTTTACATGGGTACTAGGGAATAAAACCTGGGTCCTTTTGCTTTATAGGCAAGTACCTTAACTGCTAAGCCATTGCTCAAACCCTTAAAACTTTTTTTTTGTTTATTTGTTTGTTTTGTTTTTGTTTTTCGAGTTAGGGTCTCACTCTAGTTCAGGCTGACCTGGAATTCTATCTGTAAAGCTCACCAAAAAGTAGTACATGAAATGAGAACTTTACATTTGCCACTTGTACATTAATCCAGAAAAGAAAATCATTGTACTCAATCTAATTAAAGTACCTTTTAGTGTATGTTACTTCAAGGTATTTTAATGTATTCTTTTTATTACCTATGATTATTGGCAAATTAAATAGAATTGTAAGGGCTGGAGAGATGATTTAGCAGTTAAGCGCTTGTCTGTCAAGCCTGAGGATCCCAGTTCAAGGCTCCATTCCCCAGGACCTACGTTAGCCAGATGCACAAGGGGACACATGTGTCTGGAGTTCATTTGCAGTGGCTGGAGGCCCTGGCGTGCCCATTCTCTCTCTCTTTCTCTCTCTCTCTGCCTCTTTCTGTCTCTGTCTGTCACTCTCAAATAAATAAATAAAAGTGAACAAAAAAAATTAAAATAAATAAATAAATAGAATTGTAAAATCTGTTTTAGAAAGTGTTAACCCATAATTCACAATAATAAAGATCACCAACCACAAATTATGGCCAAAGTGAAGCAGGCTTTTAATCGTACACAACAGAGCTGGTCCAGCGGCTGCCTCCCTATGGCAGGGTGTAGGGAGCAGCCTTGAGTCAGCTTCTCAGGCTCTTTTTATGGGGCAAAACCATAGAAATCACAGGGTAGGGAGTTTCCAGAGGCAAGCAAGCATGGTGACAGAAGCAGACCAGCTGTTACAGATAAGCTACTTCCCAGAACATTATGAATACACAATCCTGGGAACAGTAACCAGGGAGCAGTTTGAGGCCCCAGCACAGACATAGAAACTTGGAGAAACAGAAACTTAACTTAGTCATATCAAAATGTCTCTTGCTGTTAAAATGGAGTCAAGTTGGCTCTGCAAAAGAAATCATCACCAAAATCTATGCATCCAGGCTGCAGAGATGGTTTATCAGTTAAGGTGTTTGCTTGCAAATCCAAATGGCCCAGGTTCGATTCTCCAGGACCCACGTAAGCCAGATGCACAAAGGGGGCGCATGTGTCTGGAGTTCATTTGCAATGGCTAAAGGCCCTGGCACACCTCATCTTCTTCTCCTCCTCCTCCTCCTTCTCCTCCTCCTCCTCTTCCTTCTTCTTCTTCTTCTCCCTCTCTCTCTCTCTTTCCCCTCTCTCTCTCTTTCTCTCTCTCAAATAAGCAAAAATAAAAATTTTTTAAAAATCTGTTCATCCAATGCTAACCTCTAAAACCTAATGAAACTTTTGGCTTAAGATTTTAGTGACCCAAACAAGTACGGTTTCATGAAACATTTAGTAAATCTAAAGATAAAATTTTTATAGGTTTTAAGAAGTTAGAAGTACTTAAGTTTCAAAATATGTACTTATAAGGCTTTTTTGTTTTGCTTTGTTTTTTGTTTTTCGAGGTAGAGTCTCACTCTGGTCCGGGCTGATCTGGAATTCACTATGTACCCTCAGGGTGGCCTCGAACTCATGGTGATGATCCTCCTACCTCTGCCTCCCAAGTGCTGGGATTAAAGGCATGCACCACCACACCTGGCTATAAGGCCTTTTTTTAAGACTTCCAGTACTCTTTATTTTATTTATTTGAGAAAGAGAGAAAGAGGCAGACAGAGAGAGAGAGAGGGAGAGAGAGAGAGAGAGCAATGGGTACTCCAGGGCCTCCAGCCACTGCAAACAAATTCCAATCTCATGCGTCCCCTTGTGCATCTGGCTTACATGGGTCTTGGGGAATAAAACCTGGGTCCTTAGGTTTTGTAGGCAAGTACCTTAACCACTAAGCCATTCCTCCATCCCCATAAGGCCTTTTAATATATCAATCACAAGTTAAGTTGGTATATCTAAAAGAAAAAATAAAAATAATACATAGTGAATTCCAGGTCAGCCTGAGCTAGCATGAGACCCTACCTCAGGAAAAATAAAAAGAATAATAAAAACTTAAAGTGGCCACAAATTATATATATTTGGAATTTTATGTTGTTATACTGGTTTCTTTCTTTTTCTTTCTTTTTTTTTTTTTCTTACAATACAACATACAAAAACATGAAAAGATCATAGATACACAATGACATTAATATATAAAGTTCAGGCTTACCCCAAGAAAATAAAATTACATTGAAAGTTTATATCCTCTGTCTTTGTGATGTCAGAAAGACTCAGTAACAAAAACGATCTGCTGGAGGTGGTGGCACACATTTTTAATCCCAGCACTGGGGAGGCAGAGGTAGGTTCATCACAGTGAATTCAAGGCCACCCTGACACTACATAGTGAATGTCAGGTCAGCCTGGGCTCGAGTAAGACCTTACCTTGAAAAAAAAATCTGTAGCTGATAATTTTCTAGATCTCTAGCAGGTAATTTTCTCCAGTTTTGTTGTTGTTTTTTCAAGATAGGGTTTCACTCTAGCCCAGACTGACCTGGAATTCACTATGTAGTCTCAGGATGGCCTCAAACTCACAGCGATCCTCCTACCTCTGCCTCCCCAGTGCTGGGATTAAAGGCATGTGCCACCATGCCCAGCTTCTCTTTTTTTTTAAGATATAAATTTCTGCTTTATTTTTATTTTTATTGACAAATTCCATAATTATAGATAACAAACCATGTTAATTCCCTCCCCCACTTACTTTCATAACTCCTCTCTCCATCATATCCCTTCCCCCTCTCAATTAGTTTCTCTTATCTGTTTGTTTTTGAGACTTAAACAGCAGAGGGGGAGAAGTCCTTATGATAGAAATGTCTTTTTAAACATTTTATTTTATTTTATTTTATTTATTTATTGAGAAAGAGAGAGAGAATGTGTATGCCAGGGCCTTCAACCACTGCAAATGACCTCAAGACCCATGCACCCCCTTGTGAATCTGGCTTGCATGGGTCCCAGGGAATCAAACCTGGGTTCTTTGGCTTCTCAGACAAATGCCTTAACTACTAAAACATCTCTCCAGCCCTTTTTAAACATTTTAAATCAGAGATTTATTTTTATGTGTTTATTTGCAAGGGATAAGAGGGGGAACAAAAATATGAATGGGTGTACCAGGGTCTCTGGCCACTGCAGATGAGCTCCAGACACATAGTACATGGGTACTGGGGAACTGAACCTGGGCAAACCCAGGCCAGTAGGCTTTACAAGCATGTACCTTTAACTGCTGAGACAAGGTCAGACCTTTTTATTCTTTTATTAAATTTATCTATTTTGGCCTTGACAGCTAGAGAAATTCCTTCAAATATCATTTAGTGAGGATGTAAATTTAAAGACAGATCAGTTTCATAAGGAATAAGGAGAGCCAGCAATATAAGTACTGAAAAGGTTTTTAGAGTTGCCTCTAAGTGAAGCTGGAAAGCAGACTGCTAGAGCAACATTTAGGGTGAGTGTCTTTATCTAAGGCTGTCAGCTTTATAGAGCAGATAAGGAGTAGAACAGGAGTGGCAGGCAGGGAAGGTAAGGAGACACATGGTCATTTCTTATGGCTTGGATTCAGAATGTGTTGCCTTTTTTTGTTTGTTTGTTTTTCAAGGTAGGGTCTCACTCTAGTTCAGGCTCACCTGGAATTCACAATATAGTCTCAGGGTGGCCTTGAACTCCCTGAGTGCTGGGATTAAAGGTGTGCACCATCACACCCAGCTAGAATGTGTTGCTTTTAAAAGTAGCTTTCCACTATGTCCTAAGTGCTCTCTTGAAGACAGGAGAATGCTTAGGACATCTAGGGGATCAGCACTTATGTAATGTCCCCCAGAAAAGCCAGTACTGTTTCCACTCAACCCAGGAATGGGGTATAGGTGTCTGTTGCAATCAGGTTCACATTGCTGGTGGAAATCACCCAACCAAGAGCAGCTTGTGGGAAAAGGAGGTTTATTTTGGCTTACAGGCTTGAAGGGAAGCTCCACAATGGCAGGGGGAAACGATGGCATGAGCAGAGGGTGGACATCACCCCTGGCCAACATAAGCTGTACCGTAGCAACAGGAGAGTGTGCCAAACACTAGCATGGGGAAACTGGCTATAATACCCAAAAGCACGCCCCCAACAATATACCCTCTACATTATTTCCCCAATCTCTATCAGCTGGGAACCTAGCATTCAGAACACCTAAATTTACGGGGACACCTGACTCAAACCACCACATTCTACTCCTGGCCCCCATAAACTGATAAGCATATATGATGTAAAATATGATGCATTCAGTCCAACTTTAAATGTCCCCATAGTTTTTTTTTAATCAACTACATTGATGTTCATACATTCCCATAGTCCAAGATCTTTTAACTGAACCATAATCCCAAAAGATAACCTTAAAAACCCCATAATGGCACAGAATAAACATTCACACTTCAAAAGATGGCATTGGGCATAGCAAAGAAATACTCGAGCAATACATGATTTAAACAGGGCAAACACCAAACTCTATAGCTCCAAGTCCAACAACTCTAGCCAATGACAAATCTCCAAGTCCAATAATTCTACCCAGCAACAAGTTTCTGGAGTTCTAATTCTGCCCCTCTAGCTAGGCTACTCACAGTCCTGGAAAACTTCATCAGGGCCAAAAACCATGTTGCGGTCCAGGCATCTCCATTGGGTCTCCACTGTAATCCACAGTTCATCCTCATGGCTCTATCAGGTCTCCATACAGGCATCAAGCAAAACCTGCTTCACAGTGTGCATGGCCATTTTCAAACCATAACACCATGTTGCAAAGTCAATGACCCTCTGTTTCCTGTATTTCTTACACTCCACAATACCAGGTATGGTGCCAATTTGTTGTTCCAGGGGGGAATAAAGCAGATTTTGAAGAACAGACAGTCCTTGAGCACTTGGCCCCCTTCTAAAGAGTCTACATTCTTTCTGTTGCCCCAGTGCAGGTCAGCTAGCCCAGTCTCAAAGGTTGTAATCACTCAATTGTAGCTGAACAGACAATAGTTCACCCAAAGATTTTTCTTTCTGTTCCATATTCCTTTGCTCATACCAGTTCATTTCTATGCAAAGCAACCCTGCACAACTTCTCAGTACATGGGCATAAGAGCAAGCTTCTTACACAGACTGCTAGCCCAGTCCAAGCAAAACACTTTCTCACCCTCATAAGCCAAGCCTCACAGTCTATAGTTCTTATTGCATTCAGGTCTTGCAGCTCAGACCAGAATAGTCCATCAAGCTGTACTTACAGCACTGCAAGGCATCTCTTAGCCCCAGGTTTCAAATTCCTCTACATTCCTCTTGAAAATCAGCTCCAAAAGGCTAAAGCCACATAGTCAAGTGTCTAGCAGCAGGCCCATTCTTGGTACCAGTTTACTGTTGCAGTCAGGTTCGCATTGTTGGTAGAAATCACCCAACCAAAAGCAGCTTGAGGGAAAAAGAGGTTTATTTTGGCTTACAGGCTCGAGGGGAAGCTCCATGATGGCAGGGGAAATGGTGGCATGAGCAGAGGGTGGACTTCACCCCTTGCCCAACATAAGGTATACCATGGTAACAGGAGAGTGTACCAAACACTGGTAAGGGGAAACTGGCCCCCAACAATACACCCTGTCCAGGAGGCATTAATTCCCAAATCTCCATCACCTGAAAAACTAGCATTCAGAACACTTAAACTTATGGGGGACAGCTGACTCAAACCACCACAGTATCTAAGGGTGAAGCAGGGTGTTAGAGGTTCAGAAGAGTCCTTGAATCCCAAACCCTATGTTCATGTCTACTTTTAATCAAAGAATTGAGTAAAATAAGACTGAGAAAGATAGTTATTAAATTAATATATTTATTGGGGCCAGAGAGATTGCTTAGCAGTTAAGGTGCTTGCCTGCAAAGCTAAAGGATCCTGGTTCGACTCTCTAGAACCCATGTAAGCCAGATGCACAAGGAGTTCGTTTGCAGTGGCTGGAAGCCCTGGCATGCCCTCTCTCTTTCTCTCACTCTTTTTATCTCTCTCTCTCTCTCAAATAAATAAATAAAATATATTTAAATTAATATATTTATTGAGGGAAGGACAGAACCAAGGGAAGGAACATCAACACGCCCACATGATGTGACAGCCCATGCAGTAGGCCTGGAAAACCATTAAAAAGAGAGTTAAAGAGGAAGGGGGAGTGTACAAAGTGCTCCTGCCATGTGGAGGGCAGGAGATGGTAAAGAGCCCATGTGGGAAGTAGGGGTCAGGGAGGTCTCCCCTTGTCTCTGGCTGAAAGGAGGGGAAACTCACAGAACTTGGAGATTCACAAGTGGTAAGGCAGCCCAGAGAGTGATTGTCCTCTGGTGGTAAAATGTATCTATAACTTTAGAGTGGTGGGTTTCTCCTTCTGGCTCAGGTGAGCAAGAGAGACAGCTGATTATTCTGGGCTAGAGGCTGGCTCAAGAAGAGGCCAGCCGTGAGGCCAAGTTCTGGGCTCTAAACTTGACCAACCACAATGTCAGGATTAGCTTTAAATTCTAGAACAAAGATCTCCCTCCCAGGGAAGGGCTCAGGTATGGAAAAACAGGTCTCCTTTAGGCAAGAGATAAGGAGTCAGTTAATCCTTTTGATCGCTAATAAAGTGGATACTGCGAGGATAGGCCCAAAGACATTCCTGCTTCTTACTTTCAGGGGCCCAGCCACCCTAACTGCCTAACAGAACTACGTGATTCCCTCTCGGGGGATTCTTATCTTCAGTGACTGTGATACTCATAAAACATTATATTGGTTTTTGGTCAGAAAAGTAAGCAAAAAACTAAGATACCATACAAGCCAAGAACATAGTGGAAGAGGAGCAATAGTTACAGATGCCCACAGTGTTTTATATGGGTCTCTTGTGAAGCCCCAACATGTTAGCTGTGTAGAGACTGAAGCACAGCTCCACATTGTTACCTTCAACAGCCTGGGGGTGTCCCCTAGACTCAGAGACCCCAACTCAGGCTGTATCTAGGATTCATGGAATTCCAGGAAAAGCCATTATGAAGCACTGTTGAAGATTTACTGAGGATATTTTAGGGCAGGCCTAAGTATGAGAGTTAGCTAAAAGAAGGGGCCTCGGAGAGAGAGAGAAAGCACACCTGAGAGCATGTGCATGGTATATTTAGGAAAGGGTTGCTTTTACAAATTATGATTTTAATCTAGTATATACTTCCTGCAGATTTTATCTTATAACAAATGACCAAAAAAACTTTGCTTTTGATATGAGATTTTGTCTCGGTGAGAAAAGGAAGAGCCAAGGTCAGAGAAAGATACATGAAGAGGAGATTGAGAATAGATTCCTCACAATTTATCTTTAGTTCTGATATAACCACCCAAATGTTCTTAACCTTACTTATTTTTAATGTTGTAAACTTAGATATATGTTCTATAACTCTTATTGATTAGTTGGGAAATCACTGGTTTAGTCATTTCTTAGATGGTTTGAAATTCGAATAAAAGTGATACAGGGGCTGGAGTGATTACTCACTGGCTAAAGGCACCTGCTGTAAAGCCTGATGGCCCAGGACTGATTCCCCAGTACCCACATGAAGCCAGATGCACAACATGCACGTGTGTCTGGAGTTCATTTGCAGTGGCAGGAGACCCTGCCATGTGCATTCTCTCTTTCACGCTTCCTCTTCCTTTCTCTCTCCCTCTCAAATAGATAAAGATTTTTAAAGCAGATTTTTTTTAAAGTGATATAGGATTTTGAGGATCTAGGGAGAGATTAAATTCCATAAAGATACAGGATTCAAGAACCATGGAGCCCCAACTTTTGGGTTCGTATCTGTATTAGCTAAGAATTGAAAAGAAAAAAAGACTCCAAGAAGGGTAAATTATGAATTATATGGTTTATTTTAGGAGGAATTAGGATCCAGAGGAAGAGTTAAGCCAGGAGTGAATTCTTGCCCTTGCCTGGCTGGAAAGGTAGGGGAGGGATGGAGAGACTCTCCTTCACAGGGAAATCTTTCAGAAGAAAGCCTTCTGGAGAAGACACATACACATATGGAAAGCAAAGCATGAGAGCCCTAGCCATAAGATCCTCTTACAAAACAGACCAGAGAGGATTAAGACATACTGAAGGACCTGGAGATTTAAGAAAGCTCATAAATGCAGCACAAAGCAAGGACCAGGAGAGTCAGGTACCAGGAGAACTAGCAGGTCAAGAGAGTTACACACACCTGCCGGCCCATTTGTGGACTAAACATCCAGGTAGAATGAGCTGCCTAATCCAGTTCAGGTAAGTAAAGGAGAGACCTGATTGGTTGGTAGACTCAAGAGACTGACCCAGCAGGGGGGTGGGGTCAACTCACTCAGGTGTGTAGAAAGCTTGAAGCCATCTTGACTCAGATGCAGGTTCCAGTCCTGCCAGAGCAGGCAAGATGACATCCATGGGCCTTTGTCCCTGGCTGACTGCCCAGAAAAAAAAAAAAAAAAAAAAGCTATTTTTCTCCTGTCTTTCTTCATAACTAGGCTGCTCAGTTACAGTTTTTCAGGGAACAAAAAAGTATCATCTAGAATTTTTCCATTTACAAAAAATGGATAAAAATAAAAATGAACCCAATTTAGAATTTAATATTCCCCATTGTATGAAATGTAAACCCAAGTTATTTTAATTAGGTTTCCCCTATAATAGGGTTTTTGGGGGTTTGGGAAAAATCCTTAAACTCCAACCCCTGAGTTCATATCTGTTTTAACAAAGAATTGGAATAAACAGACCGAGAATAGTTTACAAACTATGACATTTATTCAGGAAAGTCGGGGGAAAGGGAGAGTCTATGAACCAAGAAAAGGGAAATGGATAAACCCATGTGGTCTGAGAGCCCATGGGGGAGTTGAGCATGGGCCTGGAAAAAAACATGCAAAGGAATTGTCTAAGAAAGCTTGCATTTAAAAATAAAATTTTAAGACCATAAAAATAATAGAAAAAAGAACATCCTTTCCCACTCTGGCGACCAGACAACCCAGATGGGAAGGACATGGTCTTACCGGTGTTGAGACACTGCCCCCCACCCAAGACTCAGGCATAGAGAGAGGAACAGCCAAAGATCCAGAAACTAATGGAGAGGGTACGCGGGTACCGTCGGGTAAATCTGTTTTCACTGGGGTTAGTGGGCTGTGTTCCAAAGAGATAGGCACAGCTGGATAAGGCATGAGAGCTGACTGGCCTGGCCCAGGGGTCCGCACACACACCTGGGTAAGGAGTGACACAGGGAGAGCGCTGACTGCGTGAGACTCGAGCAGACGCCGACTTCCAGGGCTGCTGCTGCAGCAGAGCAACTGTCACATAAGATCATAAGATTTCTCTCTTGTAAGCTTTTCCCTGAACTGCCTGCCTAGTAATAAAGCTATTTAACTACTTCCCATTCATTCCATTTTTGTCAAAAACTTATAAGTTGAATTAGTACAATTATCAAACCAGCTAGAGTACCAAATAACAGACTTTTCCCCTCAAGTACCATATCACAGGTGCCCCCCCCCCCAATATTTATTCCGATTAGGTCTGAAATTTTGGAAAACATCAGGACAATTTCTATTTTGGTCCAAACTTTTTTTAAAAGCCAACTAGAGGATGGCAGGATGCAGAGAAAAATGAGGAAGGAGCTCTGAACTGCCTGATAAGAGACAGAAAGTTTTTAAAAGATTATTTATTTATTTATTTATTTATTTGAGAGACAGAGAGAAAGAGGCAGACAGAGAGAACATGGGTGCTCCAGGCCCTCCTGCCGCTGCAAAGGAACACCAGGTGCATGTTCCACTTTGGATATTTGGCTTTGTGTGGGCACTGGGGAATTGAAGCCCAGATGTCAGGCTTTGCAAGCAAGTACCTTTAACCATCTCTCCAGCCCCAGTTGTAGTCTTCTGGTGGAGAAGTAGGAAGGAGAGGATCTTACAGTGCATTATATGGGGAGTGTGGTGTCTGCTTCACGCAGAGATCGGAATCTCTGGATCCATACTGTCCCAAATTTCTGGAAAGTGAATTTTGATCTCATGTGTTGGTTCTACAGATGCTAGCTCCTAGGGAAGGCCTGTTTCTTCCCACTCAAGAACAGACAAATGGACCTAGGAATTATAATAGAAGGTGTTGATCCTATGGTTATAGACCTAGCCTGAGGGTTAGAAACAACTCTGAAACCTCAATTTCCACCATAGAAGATAGCTTCCTCTGGGAGTTAGAGCAGGGCCAAAGGAAAAACTCCTGAAATCTTCTCACACTCTTCTTTGAATTTCATAGTGGGAGTGGAAAGAGGGAAAAACTGCTTAATGCTAGCAGAAACAAACCAGACAGGCAGAAACAAAAATGTCTTCAAAGATCTGAATGCAAACAACAAAAACTGAGTGGTCAAAACCAAAATACTGTCAAATCAAACAAAATGGATACTATAAACCAACACTTTAAAAGTATCTAACAAAGAGAATCATAAAATCAGCTCAGAATAAACAAGTGGACCATCCACACAATCAAGTGAGGTCTGACCCCAGAATGGACTCACCAACATACTCTTAGGGAGACAACACTGGGCGGCTGGGCACAAGGGACCCATGCTGGTACTTGGTTCCAGGAAGTGTCTTGTCCTTGGGGCCCCACACTTCAATTTCAAAACTGTTGACACAAAAGACATCTCTCACCTCAAAGGAGATAGGAGATAATTTATTCTGGAGCCAAAATTGAGTGATCATGCTCCAGAAACACAAACGTAGGTTAAAATTCCATGTTTCAACATGTTAACAATTTTATGAGGCTTTTATAGTTACAAAATAAAGGCATAAATAAAGGCACTTTTTTTGTTTTGTTTTGTTTTACAAGGTAGGGTCTCGCTCTAGCCCAGGCTAATCTGGAATTCAGTATGTAGTCTCAGGGTGGCCTCGAAATCACGGCGATCTGCCTACCTCTGCTTCCCAAGTGCTGGCATTAAAGGTGTGTGCCACCATGCCTGGCTTCCACTTTTTTTTTTAAAAACACATTGGCTGACCATCAGGTAGGTGAGTTATAGCAAGGAAGGGAAATCTCCATCATGGGATTCAGATGCTATCTGATAATATTCTTAGCCCTTGGTCTATAGAAGTTAGGGGTATGTTAGTATATTCCAAAAGGTTGTACTTGATCAACTGATAGTCACCAGGATGTTAGGTCAGATACAGAGGTAGGCAATAAATGGCTATTTTAAGGGACTAAAGGTGGCCCAAGGTAATTTAGCTCTGATCCTGCAATGTTCCATCTCTCTGTGAGCACAGGAGTTCTATCAGTGCACTCCGTGTTGTTCAAAGCACATACAGCTTCTTAAGAACTTTATTCCACAGAGCAGAGCCCGTGACATCTGTTCAGGCATCTAGTAGTCTCACCCACATTCTTTGACCAAGTTTTAGGGGAAAAGAAACAAGGGGAACAAAATCAAATTTCCCCCTACCCTACAGACTCATGAACATTCTTTGCTTTTGATTTCTTTTCTTCTGTTTTGCCCTGTTATCCTTAAACCATCTCACTTGGAATTATGGCAACTTTGTGCTCTTAGTCTAAATCACAGATTTGCATATGATTTTTCTCCCAAAACAACTAGTAATGTTATGCATGGATATAGGGAGATATAGTTTCTGAATTAAGACCTCCTTTCAGAAACACTAACAACCCCCACAGTTACTGGACAATTCATCAGAGTATATGGGTTCAAACATGCACCAAAATCTGTTTCTTTGTACACTAGCTGGTACAAAGCTCAGAAGCAACATTTGGGCCAGTTTTAAAAGTCACATACCTTTTTTTTTTTTTTTTCTTTTTTTTAAGTCCTACTCCTAGTTAACCTTACTCTTACTTTTGGTTTTTCAAGGAAGGGCTTGCTCTAACCCAAGATGACCTGGAATTCACTATGTATTCTCAGGTTGGCCTTGAGCTCATGGCAATCCTCCTACCTCTCTCTCCCAATCTCTCTGGGATTAAAGGCAACTATTAAATTGCTGATAATCCTACAAAATAAAGGGGAAAATGCAGAATAAACTATGAAGTTAAATTTAATAAAGGTAAAAATAAGAAGAATTCAGTATAGGAGGAGCAGAGAGTGGGAAAAGAAAAAGCAAGATTACATAGAAAAAAAGAAAGAAGAAAATGTGAGGAAGGGAAAAAGACCAACAAGTAACTAGGAAGTATTCCACCCCTAGACACTAGAATTTTTCTTGTAACAACCTATGGCTTTCGTACACATCATTCTCCACCCTCACAGGCCCAAATGCTTTCCTTTTTAGGATAGATAGATAGATATTTTTGTGGGGGAGGGGTTTCAAGGTAGGGTCTTGCTTTAGCCCAGACTGACCTGAAATTCACCATGTAGTCTCAGGCTGGCCTCAAACTCACAGAAATCTTCCTAATTCAGCCTCCTGAATGCTGGGATTAAAGGTATATACCAGCATACCCAGCAGAGAGAGAAAATGGGCATGCCACAGCCTCTAGCCTTTGCAAACGTACTCCAGATGCATGTGCCACTTTGTGCATCTGGCTTTACATGGGTACTGGGGTGTCAAACCCGGTCATTAGGCTTTGCAGGTAAGTGCCTTAATCTCTGAGATATCTCTTCAGCCCATATGGCTTATTCATAATGTTTTGTTTTGATTAATCCTCCCCTTACTCCCTTCTCACTCTTGGTAATGTATCAAATTAGCTTTTTTTTTTTTTTTTTTTTTTTTGAGGTAGGGTTTTGTTCTAGCCCCAGCTGACCTGGAATTCACTGTGTAGTCTCAGACTGGCCTCAAACTCATAGCAATCCTCCTATCCCTGCCTCCCAAGTGCTGAGATTAATGGTGTGCGCCTCCACACTTGGCAGAAAGAGAGAGAGAGAGCATACCAGGGCCTCTAGTCACTGCAAAGGCACTCCAGATGCATGTCCCACCTAAGTGGGTATTTAGGAATCAAACTCAGGTCATTAGGCAAACACCTGGACTGCTGAGCCATCTCTCCAGCCCTGAATAGATTTTTAAATTATTTCTCTAGCTATTACATCATGTATATACAACTTATGGTCATCTAATAGTGTCATTTTGCCAGTTAGACTGAAATATGGAAACCTTACCTCCCCCACTCTTTACATGCTCAGAGATGAGTTCTGTTCAATGGGGTTCAGTAATAGAAAAGTCCATGGTTCAATGATGTATGCTTGTTCTAATCAGAGAGATTCAGAGAGGTAAGTATGCCTGATCACAGATACAGATCAATTATCTTGATAAGCCACTCTAGGAATTATGGTTTGTTTTGGGGAGCTTTTTGTTGTTGGTTATTTATTGTTTGTTTTTCAAGGTAAGCTCTCACACTAGCCCTGCCTCACCGGGAATTCACTGTATAGTCTCAGGCTGGCCTCAATCTGACAGCTATCCTCCTACCTCTGCCTCCCACATTGTGGGATTAAGAGCATGCACCACCATGCACAGCCTTTCTATATTTGGGCAGGGGGGAGTGATCTGTGGGTTTTGAGTAAAGGATGCAAAGGATCCAAATGGTTTGCCAATGGATAAACCAATCAATACCTCAAGCTATCAAGTCATATATATTGCATGAATATTTAATGTATATTTGATCATAGAATAGATTTATTTGATCAATGAATAAATTCCTTTATAAATATTCTTAATATTTATATAAATATTTAATATATAATATTTATATAAATATGCTCTATTTAGTCTATGTCTATCATAACAAGTTTCACAAACTATACTTAGTTTCATTTTTTTCTTTTATTTTAATATATCACAGTTGAATATTCTTAAATAACACAGCAATCAAACATCATAGTTAACAATCACAAAAAGGATGATATATGAATAGAAGCATCCACAACATAAACTTAGTAAATAAAGCAAAGTAAAGACAATTGTATGCTATAATTCATATGAGAAAAAAATGCTATGCACTTATATTTGATATTATTTCTCTGGGAGGCTATGGAATAAACTGGTATAGGAACTTTGTAACTTTTGCAACACCAGCATAAACTACCTGGTGAAAATTTCATTGTTTTAAATCTTCACTTCTAAAATACCAAATCATTTCCTTTTTTCTATACAGTTATCAGAATGGCAGAAAAACTAAACCTTCCAGAAAACACAGATGAGTGGACAAAAGAGGATGTGAGCCAGTGGCTAGAAAGCCATAAGATTGACCAAAAGCACTGGAAAATCTTGTTTGACCAAGATGTAAGTGGAGCAAACTTGAAGTTGTTAAATAAAAGCCATCTTGTTGATATGGGCATAACACATGGACCAGCTATCCAGATAGAAAACTTAGTCAGAGAATTACAGACCACATCATCTGGTGATTCTATTCAGACATCAAAGAAGCGGAGAGGCAAGAAAAATGTTCCTAAAATGCAAACAGAAACTAGAGTGACTTCAGAGGAAAACCACAGGGATAAGGGACACTCAGATTCAGCTGATGTCTCTACAGCAAGTCTAGGGACAAAAGGTTCCAAGTCACTAGACAAGACAGAGGTACAGGAAAAGCAGCTATCCCCAGAACCATCATGCTTCTCATATCCTTTTGATGAATTCCATGATTCATTTCGTTATAAATTACATTTCATTCTACAGCCTGAAACAGGCCCACTCAATCTCATTGATCCAGTACATGAATTCAAACTCCTCACAAATACAGAAACAGCCACAGAAGAGGATATTATGATGAAATTTAGCAATGAAACATTCAAATTTGCTTCAGCTTGTATGAATTCACGTACTAATGGTACCATTCATTTTGGAGTCCAAGACAAGCCTCATGGAAAAATTGTTGGCATTAAAGTCACCACCGAAACCAAACACTCCTTAATTAACCACTTCCATAAGATGATACCTCAGTATTTTGAGCCTCATCAGGTCCAACAAGCAAAGAAGTGCATTCGGGAGCCAAGATTTGTAGAAGTTTTACTACCAAATAGCAGTGTATCTGACAAATTTGTTATTGAAGTAGATGTTGTTCCACAGTACTCTGACTGTGGGCATAACTATTTCCAGATCAAGCTGCAAAACCTTAAAAACAAAGCATGGCAACAAAGTTCAAACTACTCAATTTTTGTGCGAGATGGGCCCAACACTAATAACATCATAAATGAAAATGCTAAATTGAAAGCTTTTAAAATGGATTTAAAAACATTGGCAGAATCTAGGGAAGAAGCAGAAGAAAAACACAAAAAAAACTCAACTATAAACAAGAGAGAAGGACTAAGGCTTGTTAAACTGTTGACAGGAAATCAAGACTTGTTAGATAATTCATATTATGACTGGTACCTACTTGTAACAAATAAATGTCATCCAAGTCAAACCAAACACCTGGATTTCCTCAAGGAGATTAAGTGGTTTGCTGTGTTAGAGTTTGATCCTGAATCTGAGAGAAATGGAGTGGTCAAAGCTTTCAAGAGAAGCCGAGTAGCAAACCTCCACTTTCCAAGCCTATTTATAGAAGGAAAATCCACGACACATGAGAAGATTTGTACTCTGAATCTCTACCAGCAACCCAGCTGGATTTTCTGTAATGGCAGGTTAGACCTCGACAGTGAAAAATACAAACCTTTAGATCCAGTTTCCTGGCAAAGAGAAAGAGCTTCTGAAGTCAGGAAACTGATTTCATTTCTTACCCATGAAGATATAATGCCAAGGGGTAGGTTTTTGGTGGTATTTTTATTACTCTGCTCTGTGAGTGATGCAAGAGACCCCCTTATTGAGACTTTCTGTGCTTTCTACCAAGAGCTCAAAGGAATGGAAAATATACTGTGTATTTGTGTAAATTCAGATATCTGTAAGGACTGGAAAGACCTGCTTGAAGCAAGATTATCAAGTCAACAAGATGAATTATCAAACCAATGCATTTCTACTTTAAACCTGGAAGAGATTAATGGCACTATTCTTAAGTTAAAATCTTTAACTCAGTCCTTAACGAGATTTTTGCCATCTATTGGTGCATCTACAGTCCTTCTGAAAAAGGAAGAAGAAATCATGACTGCTTTGGAGATTCTCTGTGAAAATGAATGTGAAGGTACACTCTTAGAGAAAGACAAAAATAAATTTCGTGAATTCAAGACATCAAAAGAAGAAGACTTCTACCGAGGTGGCAAAGTGTCGTGGTGGAACTTCTACTTTTCCTCTGAAAACTACTCTTCCCCTTTTGTCAAAAGGGATAAATATGAAAGATTAGAAGCACTGATCCAAAACTGGGCAGATACTTCTAAGCCAACATGTGTCAAAATCATTCATCTGTATCATCATCCAGGCTGTGGGGGGACAACCTTGGCTATGCATATCCTCTGGGAACTAAGGAAGAAATTCAGGTGTGCTGTGCTAAAAAATAAGAATGAGGATTTTTCAGAAATTGGAGAGCAAGTGACCACTTTAATCACGTATGGAGCAACAAGCCATCAGGAATACTTACCTGTTCTGCTTCTTGTTGATGATTTTGAAGAGCAAGAGAATGTCTACCTTCTGCAGGCCTCCATTCAAACAGCAGTAGCCAAAAAATACATTCGTTATGAGAAACCCTTAGTGATCATCCTAAACTGCACAAGATCACAAAATCCCGAAAAGAGTGCAAAGATAACAGACAGTGTTGCTTTAATACAGCAACTGACCCCCAAAGAACAGAGAGCTTTTGAGCAAAAATTGACAGAAATCAAAGAACAGCATAAAAACTTTGAAGATTTTTATTCCTTCATGATCATGAAAACTAACTTTAATAAAGAGTACATAGAAAATGTGGTGAGGAACATTCTTAAAGGACAGAATATCACCACCAAGGAAGCAAAGCTCTTTTCTTATCTGGCTCTTCTGAATTCCTATGTGCCAGACACCACCATTTCTCTCTCCCAGTGTGAGAAGTTCCTCGGCATCGCAAACAAGAAGGCTTTCTGGGGAACAGAAAAACTTGAAGACAAGATGGGAACCTTCTCTACAATTCTCATAAAAACACAGGTGGTAGAATGTGGGAGCTACTGTGGAGTGCGAATCATTCACCCTTTGATTGCAGTTCTTTCTCTGAAAGAATTAAAGAAAAGCTATGACTTGAATACAAGGCAAATTATGCTGAATATGCTAACAGAAAATTTGTTCTATGATGCTGGTATAGGCAAGAGCAAATTTCTCCAAGATATGCAAACATTGCTGCTCATAAGACAGCGTAATGAGCACGAAGGTGAGACAGGAAACTGGTTTTCCCCATTCATTGAAGCACTGCATAAGGATGAAGGAAATGAAGCCGTTAAAGATGTATTACTTGAAGCTACCCAACGCTTCCACCCAAACGCATTCATTTGTCAAGCTTTGGCAAGACATTTCTACCTTATAGAGAAGGACTTTAAAAATGCTTTAAATTGGGCAGAACAAGCAAAGAATATAGAACCTCATAATTCTTATATCTCAGATACACTGGGTCAAGTCTACAAAAGTAAAATAAGATGGTGGATAGATGATAATGGAAGAAACAGGAGTATTTCAGTTGATGACCTAATAGAGCTTTTGGATTTAGCAGTACATGCCTCCAGTGCGTTCAAAGAATCTCAGAGGCAGACTGAAGACAGAGAATACGAAGGGAAGGAAAGGTCTTATCAGATGTCAAAAAGGAAGTATGATACTTACAACATAGCTGGTTACCTAGGGGAGATTGAAGTTGGGCTCTACACCATCAAGATTCTCCAGCTCATTCCTTTTTTTGACCCACAAAATGAACCATCTAAGAGAGATATGATTAATTTTATATCAGGAAACTGTGCTCTTCCAGGGGATTCAAATGAATTTAAATCAGCCCTCAAGAATTTTATTTCTTACCTAACTACTTTGAAATCTTCTTTGAAAAAATCCTTTGATTTTTTTGATGATTACTTTGTCCTTCTAAAACCCAGGAATAACATAAAGCAAAATGAAGAGGCCAAAACTCGAAGAAAGGTGGCTGGGTATTTTAATAAGTATATGGATATATTTGGTCCCTCAGCAGATTCACAAAACCAAGATCATGGATCCAAGCTCAGCTTACCACTTCAAGTAGAGAGTTGTCGGAGAAACTTAGAAGCTTTAAAAGCAGACAAGTTTTCAGGACTCTTGGAATATCTTATCAAAAGTCAGGAAGATGCTTTATACCATATGGAGTATATAGTGGACAGGTACACCTTCCTCTTTGAACAATGTACCACCAAAATGCAGCCAAGGGAAAAGCAAAATTTCATCCTGGCCAACATCATCCTCTCTTGTATAAAACCTACTTCCAAATTAGTGAAGCCAGTTAAAAAACTGAAAGATCAGCTTCGAGAAGTCTTGCAACAAATAGGAATGACTCATAGATTTTCAGAGCCTTATTTTCTAGCTTCTCTCTTATTCTGGCCAGAAAACCAGCAACTAGATCAAGATTCTAAACAAATGGAAAAATATGCTCAAGCACTGGAAAATTCTTTCCGGGGGCAATATAAGCGCATGCATCGCACAAAGCAACCAATTGCTTATTTCTTTCTTGGAAAGGGTCACAATATGAGCAGACTTGTCCACAAAGGAAAAATTGATCAATGCTTTAAAAAGACATCTGATATTAATTCCTTGTGGCATAGTGGAGATGTGTGGAAAGAGAAAAAAGTCCAGGAACTTTTGCTACGTTTACAGGGTCGAGCTGAAAATAATTCCTTATATATAGAATATGGAATCAATGAAAAAATCACAATACCTATCACTCCTACTTTCTTGGGTCAACTTAGAAGTGGAAGAAGCATAGAAAAGGTGTCCTTTTATCTGGGGTTTTCCATTGGAGGCCCACTTGCTTATGACATTGAAATTGTCTGAAAGCTTATCTTTTTTCTCCTGAATGTGGTCCCTGTATCATTGAATATGTTTTCATTGGATCCAAGACACACATACTTTTGACCAGTAAATACAATTGAGATGTTTCTATTAATCTTTCTGTGCATGCCTTATTTCACTTCTTTTCAAATCTCATTCTGTGTGTGTGTGTGTGTGTGTGTGTGTGTGTGTGTGTGGTATGTGTGGTGGTTGTGGTTTGGTATGTAAATGTGTGTCCCTTTTTTTTTTTTTTTTTTTTTTTTGGTTTTTCAAGGTATGGTCTCACTCTATCCCAGGCTGACCTGGCATTCACTATGTAGTTTCAGGGTGATCTTGAACTCATGACAATCCTCCCACCTCTGCCTCCCAAGTGCTGGGATTAAAGGCATGAGCCACCACACCCAACTCAGACTGTCCCTTTTCTATTTTTCACCTGTACATTTCCTAGAAATGGAGCCTCTCTCTAAACTGAAAGTTGCAGATTTTGTGAGCCTTAGCTTGCCACAGGACTGTGCTACAGACATATGTGACCACACTCGGCTGTTTACATAGGTCCTGGAGGATGTAACTCAAATGATAACTCAAATGACCTCAGGACCTCTCAGGCCCTCATTTCTCTTACCCAAACTTGACAGTCTGCAAGCACTCTTCCCCACTGAGACATCTGCCCAGCCCAATAATGAAATTTAAAATAATAAATCCTTTGGTCCAAGACAGTCTTGATCTAAAAATTGGGATGTCTAGTCCTCTTCTCTCTGAGCCATTTTCCACTCTGTACCAAGTGTCAGTATGCTCTTTACAAAAGCATCCCTGTTTCAGCCTGGCCTTCTGAGGTGATTCTTTTGCATTTAATATCAGCCAACATAGGCAAGTGCTGTCTCCACCATGATCTGCATTGGATACACATTAAACACTCAAGGATGTTTGTTTTATCATTAGTAGGGAATGAAACTGATTTCCATTCTTAGAAGCGACATGCATTATAAATTGATGGTGTGACATAAGCCAAGCCCTCTAAGAAAGCCTCCTGAACATTTCCTCTACCTAGACTCAAGATGAGGTCCTTTAGAGGGTTGGGGAAGCTTCTCTGAACAAAACTCTGCATAGGAGATTGGGGGTGCAGCTCAGTGGTAGAGCCCTCACTTAGCATGCATGAGGTTTGGTGTTCAATCTTAAGCACAGATAAATAAATAACTAAAGTTAGGGCTAAGGATATAGCTAAATGGCAAGCCACTTACCTAACCTACATTGAGTCCTCATGACTGCAAAAATCACAAGAAAAGAAAGAGGAATAAGAAGGAGAACAACAACCTCTTTATAAACTCTTACTTCCTCAATTCTGGCAGTTAACATCATGCTACAACCTAACCTCTAGACCAAATCAAGGCTATTGCCTTTATTTGTGTGTATGGGGGAGGGGAGTAAGATTTAAATTGAATGATTACTCTTCCCTTCCCAGAAGTGCTCAGTGGGAAATCCCCAGAGTTTTACCAAATTGTATATTCTATCTCCCAATTCAAGGATAATGGCTTTAGCTCAGTATATGAGCACTTGCCTAGCAAGCACAAGGCCATGGGTTCAGTCCTCTGCACTGAAAAAAAAAAAAAAAAAAGATCAATACACAAAACAAAGCAAAGGAACTATCTTCCAATCCAGCCTAGAGCTGAAAAGCATGAGAACTTTGAAAACTGTCTCCTTGAAAGCCACTGATTGGGTCATTGTTATGTAGTGAAATTCAACAACTCAGTGAGCAAAAAGAAAATGTTTATCAACAGTAGCAAAATAAATAATAGCCTGAACAAAGGAGCTTCGAGAGTTCAGCATATCAAATTCTAATCTATTTGGAATGTAGATTACCAAAGTCACTATCAAAAATAGCAGGGCTGGAGAGATGGCTTAGAGCTTAAGACACTTGCCAGCCAGACTGTACAGTGATGCAAGCATGCAATGTTGCGCATGTGCCAAAAGGGGACTCACATGTTTGGAATTTGTTCACAGCAGCTAGTGTGCCCATTCTCTCTCTTTCTCTCTCTCTCTCCCTCTTTCTCTCTCAAAATAAAAATAAAAATAATATCAAAGATAAGGTCACTCACTCATTTTTTAGACAGACTTTAAACATTTCCTTAAAAATAAAAGGATTATTTTATTCCTTTTGTCATGGTTGAGTTTTTGTTGTTGTTTGTTTGTGTTTGTTCTTGAGATGGGTCTTGCTATGTTATCCAGGACTGACTACAATACTCAATCTTTCTGCTTCAGAGTCCCAAGTGCTAGGATTCCAAACACCTGCCACCACACCCAGTGTATTCCCTCATGTTTTACATGTCTGTCTCCTCCAAAGACCTCCCTGTTATATAGATAAAACATAGAATTCACAAGCACTGGACAATATATAGGCTTTTCACTTTCTTTTTTGTCAAGTCTGTCTCTAGTCAAAATATTACACATATCTTAACATCATTTTCTGTTCTTTATGTATATTTAAGACCTTGATATATGGAAACCATCATCATAATACCATAGCCAAGTTCAAATTCTTACACAGTCCTATGCCTGAGAGTCCTCTAATACCTCCAAAGGTATTCTAAACATTCAAAATCACATTTCCTCTCCTTATGTGGAAGAAGGTGATTCCAAAAATCCAGCAACCCAACCTTTAGTGAGATGCTATCATCATCTTTTCCAGTTACTGTCAGTATAGTTTAAGACCACATTTCAGTGACTGACTTGCAAAAAGACTTGACACATGAGAGCATTGGCAGGAAACACGCATATTCAAATGAGTCACTTGAGAAGAATGTGATGAAGTAACTATTTGCACAAGTACAGGCAGAAGGATAGAAAAAATTCAAAGATCTAGATGAATCTGGGGACTAGTCAGCCACATCATAAGAATGCTCTCACTAAGTGTGAAGAAGCAAAAGAAAGGAACTCATTTACAGGTGAGGGTAAGGGGAAAGGGGACATTGAGACCTGGCTAATGTCATGATCTTCAGTAGAGGGAGGCAACTAACCTACAGTGTCTTGCAAGGAGAAAGTTCTGAGGGAATAGATAATGGGATCTTGCTCTCTTTCCTCTAGTCTCCCACCTGTGCAGACCAAATTCAACCAGATGTCAGGGGCAAAGGATCTCACTAGCACAATCCGTAAGTGTTCACAAGATATGGGAAACAGAAGAGAGACTCCAGAGGGACAATCAAGACATCAGAACTATATCCCTCCCACATAACTTTCTTTTTTTTTTTTTTTTTTTTTTAATTTGAGAGCGACAGACACAGAGAGAAAGACAGGTAGAGGGAGAGAGAGAGAATGGGCGCGCCAGGGCTTCCAGCCTCTGCAAACGAACTCCAGACGCGTGCGCCCTCTTGTGCATCTGGCTAACGTGGGACCTGGGGAACCGAGCCTCGAACCGGGGTCCTTAGGCTTCACAGGCAAGCGCTTAACCGCTACGCCATCTCTCCAGCCCATAACTCTGTTTTAATAAGCAATTAAGGCATATACTTGAGAACTGATTGAATTTTGTCATTGTTGGTAACTGCTGTTCCTAACACCTACCTGTCTCCAATTTACAAGGTTCTCTGTATATTTCAGAGGAGCTTCCACCACCAACAGAAAGGCTTTACTTTTAACCATCTGCTTCACCACATGGCAGGCTTTTAGATAGGTATGAACATGTGTGTAAAATCTCTAAGTGAGGGCTGGAGGGATGGCTACACAGTTAAGGCACTTGCCTGCAAAGCCAAAGGACCTAAATTCAATTCCTCAGGACCCACACAAGCCAGATGCATAAGGGGACGCATATGTCTGGAGTTCGAAAGCAGTGGCTGGAGGCCCTGGCGTGCCCATTCCCTTTCTCTCTCATTCTCTCTCTCTGCCTCTTTCTCTATGTCAAGTAAATAAATAAATAAATAATTTTTAAAAAAAACCTTTTAAAATCTCTAAGTGAACACTGAGGAAAATATGCCCAGTGTCTCAGCTGCTTTTTATTTTATTAACAGGTTCCACACTTACAGACAATAAACCATAATTCCCTCCCCTCCCCCACTTTTTCCACTCTTCATCATATACCCCCTCTTTCCATTGGTCTCTCTTTTATTTTGATGTCATCATATTTTCCTCCTATTATTAGGGTCTTGTGAAGGCAGTACTAGGCACTGCAAGGTCATGGATATCAAGATCAATTTCTGTCTGAATGATTGCATTCATTGTAAGCTGTTCTCCTCTTCCTTTGGCTCTTACATTCTTTCTGCCACCTCTTCTGCAATGGACCCTGAGACTTGGAGGGTGTGACAGAGATGTTTCAGTGCTGAACACTCCTTTGTCACTTCTTCCCAGTACTATGGCACCTTTTGGGTCATCCCAGTGTTACCATCATCTGAAAAGAGAAGCTTCTCTAACCAAATCTAACATTAATAAATGGGTATGGGATGGAGAGATGGCTTAGCAGTTAAGCGCTTGCCTGTGAAGCCTAAGGACCCCGGTTCAAGGCTTGATTCCCCAGGACCCATATTAGCCAGATGCACAAGGGGACCTACGTGTCTGGAGTTCGTTCGCAGTGACTGGAGGCCCTGGCGCACCCATTCTCTCTCTCTCTCTCTCTCCCTCTCTCTCTCTCTCTCCCTCTTTCTCTCTCAAATAAATAAATAAACCAAAAAAATGTTTTTTAAAAAATGGGTATGAATGTTAAGTAAAGTACTTACAGGGCAGTGTGGTAAATGTAATATACACATTCAGCCAGACAAAAGCAGGTGTTACACCCCTGAGGCTCATGACTTCCTTCCCCACCATAGGCTTTTTATTAGGTTTTCAGTACCAGGCGTGTGTTCCCTCCCATAGGATGGTCCTCCAGTCCAATCAGAGAGCAGTTGGTTCTCCCGCCCCGTAACAGACATGCCACTATTGCACCTATTTGGTCATTTGGCCTGGCTGGCCAAACTTAAGGTATTCAATGTCTGCTGTTTTCCCTGCCGATGACTTCTGTCTCCCATAGGGCTGCATGCATTGTATCTTTTTCCAGCTTTCAGTCAGCTGGTCTATAGGGAGGAGGTTTTCAGCTCAGCCCCAGCTTGATTTTTTGGTGACCTTGCCACCCAGGCATGTGGAGTCTTCAGCAATAGGATCTTCCCATCTGTTTCCAGTGGGAAACCAAGAGCCTTGGCAATAGCCTGCAATGTTTTGGGGACATTAGGGACCTCCCTGGACAACAACTCACTGGACAGTATCCCATCCATGACAATGAAAATTTTCTAGTAACAGTCTATGACTTTGGAGTGTGACATTATCCAAAAAAGTAGGTTTTCATGTGGATTATTCACACTATGTTGAATTTCGATTAACCCACCCTTCTTTTTTCCCAATCACTTCCCCTGACCTTGCTTAGGTTATTCTACCCCCAGTAATTTGTTGGTCTACTTACATATATATAACCCCTACCCTCAAGTCCTCCCCTCTCCTCCCTCCCTTCAAGCCCTTTTCTAGCTTACTGTCCTCTGCTACGATGTTTTACTCCAACTCACACACAAGTCTAAAAGTTTGTAGCTAGGATCCACATATGAGGGAGAACATGCAATGTTTGGCTTTCTTTTTTTTTAAAAAAAAATTTATTATTTATTTATTTGACAGATAAAGAGGGGGAGAGAGAGAAAAAAAGAGAGAATGGGCACACCAGGGCCTCCAGCCACTGCAAACAAGTTCCAGACACATGCACCCCCTTGTGCATCTGGCTAACGTGGGTCTTGGGGAATTGAACCAGGGTCCTTTGGCTTTGCAGGAAAACGCCTTAACTGCTAAGCCATCCCTCCAGCCCTGATGTTTGGCTTCCTGAGCCTGAGTTACCTCAGTCTAATCCTTTCCAGATACATCCATTTTCCCGGAAATTTTCACAATTTCATTTTCTTTAGTGCTGAATATAACTCCATTATATAAATGTACCACATCTTAATTATCCATTCATCAGTTGAGGGACATCTAACTGGAGTTATATTCATAAAATTATTGCCTACACCAAGATGATGAAGGGTTTCCCCTACTTTTTTCTCCAGCAGTTTCAGAGTTTCAGGTCTGATATTAAGATCTTTGGTTTATTTGGACTTAACTTTTGTGCATGGGGAGAGATAAGGATCTATTTTCATCCTTCTACATACAGATATCCAGTTTTCCCAGCACCATTTGTTGAAGAGGCTGCCTTTTCTACAGTGAGTACTTTTGGCATTTTTGTCAAAGATCAGGTGGCTCTAGACACCTGGACTTACATCTGGGTCCTCTATTCTGTTCCATTGATCTACATATCTGTTTTTGTGCCACGCTATGATGTTTTTTATTACTATGGCTCTGTAATATAGGTTAAAATCAGGTATGGTGATACCACCAGTCTTATTTTTGTTGCTCAAAATTGTTTTAGATATTTGAGTTTTTTTGTGCTTCCAAATGAACTTTAGGATTGTTTTCTTCTATTTCTATGGAGAATGCCATTGGAATTTTTTTGTTGTTGTTGTTTTGTTTTTCGAGGTAGGGTCTCACTCTAGCCCAGGCTGACCTGGAATTCACTATGGAGTCTCAGGGTGGCCTCGAACTTATGGCAATCCTCCTACCTCTGCCTCCCGAGTGCTGGGATTAAAGGCGTGCGCCACCACGCCCGGCTGCCATTGGAATTTTAATAGGGATTACATTAAATGCGTAGATTGCTTTTGGTAAGATTGACTTTCACAATATTGATTCTTCTAATCCAAGAACATGGGATGTCTTTCCATTTCCTAGTGCCTTTTGCAATTTCCATCTTGAGTGTTTTACATTTCTCACTGTAGAGATCCTTCACTTCCTTGGTTATGTTTATTTCAAGGTACTTTATTTTTAGGTCAATGTGAATGTGAGTGATCCCCCAATTTCATACTCAGCATGCTGGTTGTCACTATATAAGAAGGCTACTGATTTCTGTGTATTTATTTTGTATTCTGCTACATTGCTAAAAGTTTTTATCAGCTTTAACAGTTTGCCTTTAAGTATAGAATCATGTCATCTGCAAATAATGATAATTTGATCTCTTCCTTTCCAATTTGTATTCCTTTTATTTGTGTCACTTGCCTTATTGCTATAGCTAAGACTTCCAGTACTATATTAAATAAAAGTGGTGACAGTGGACACTCTTGGCTTGTTCCTGATTTTAGTGGAAAAGTTTCAAGTTTTTCTCCACTTAGTATTATGTTGGATGTAGGTATGTCATAAATATCCTTTATTATGTTGAGATATGTTCCTTCTATTTCCAGTTTCTTTCGGGCTTTTATTATGAAGGGACATTGATTTTTGTCAAATGCCTTTTCTGAATCTATTGAGATGGTCATATGATATTTGTCCTTCAGTCCATTTATATAGGGTACTACATTTATCAATTTGAATATGTTGAACCATCCCTGTACTCTGGGATAAAGCCTACTTGGTCAGAGTGAATGATCTTTTTGATGTATTTCTGTATTCTATTTATGAATATTTTATTTAGAATTTATGTATCTATGTTCATGAGGGAGAGTTGGTCTGTAATTTTCTTTGTTTCTTTTCTGGTTTGCTATCAGGGTGATGCTGGCTTCATAGAAAGAATTTGGTAGAATTCCTTTTCTATTTTACAGAAAATTTGAGAAGTATTGGTGTTACTTATTCCATGAAGGTCTGGTAAAAATTAACCAGTGAATTCATCTAGGCCTTGACTTTTGTAGTTGAGAGATATTTGATAACTGCTTGGATCTTCATACTAGTACAGGTCTATTTAAGTGGTTAGTCTCATCTTGATTTAATTTGGATAGGTCATAAAGATCAATGAAATCATCCATTTCTTTCAGATTTATAAACTTTGTGGAGAACATGTTCTTAAAGAATGTCCTTTTGATTTTCTGAATTTCTTTGGTATCTGTTGTAATGGTACCTTTTTCATCTCTAATTTTATTGATTTGTGTCTCTTTCTTTTGGCTAGCTTTGGTAAGGGTTTATCAATCTTTTCATCCTTTCAGAGAACCAACTCTTTGTTTCTTTGATTCTTTGGATCATTGTTTTGGTTTCTAATTTATTAATTTCTGCCCTAATCTTTATTATTTCTTCATGTCTACCGATTTTTGTTTTGGCTTGTTCTTTTTCCAAGGCCTTAAGGTAAAGCATTAAGTTGTCTATTTGCTACCTTTCTAGTTTCTTAATATAGGCACTTAAAACTAAAATTTCCATCTTAGGACTGCCTTCATTGTGTCCCAAATGTTTTGGCATGTTGTGTTCTCACTATCATTTGATTCTATGAATATTTTACTTCCTTATTAATTTCTTAATTGACTCACTAATCATTCAGTAGTGTACTGTTTAGTTTCCATGATTTTGTGTATGCTTTATAGCTTTTCTTGCTGTTGATCTGTACTTTAATCCCATTGTTATTAGAACGCAACAAATTACTTCAATTTTCCTGTATTTGTTAAGGTTTGCTTTGTGTCCTAATATATGGTCTGTTTTAGGGAATGTTCCATGTGCTGCTGAACAGAATGTGTATTGTGCAGCATCTGGATGAAATGTTCTGTATATATCTGTTTTGACCTTATTTATTCCAGATATACCTCTAGTTATTTATTCTTTTTTTGCTGGAATGACCTGTCAATTGATGAGAGTGGGGTATTAGAGTCACCCATTACAATTGTAATTGGTGCTATTTGTGACTTTAATTCTAACAGTGTTTAATGAAATTGGGAGCTCCCATGTTAGGTGCATATGTTTAGAATTGTAATGTCCTCCTGTTGTAGTGTTTCTTTAATCAATATAAAATGACCTTCTTTGTCATACCTAACTGATGTTGAAGTCTGCCCTGTCAGATATTAGGATAGCAACACCTGCTTGCTTTCCAGATCCAATTGCTTGAAATACTGTTTTCCAGCCTTTCATCCTAAGATAGTGTCCATCTTTTATGGAAAGGTGAGTTTCTCGGAGGCAACAAATAGATGGATCCTGCTTTTAATCCAGTCTGCAGACCTGTGTCTTTTGTTTGGAACATTGAGATTGTTGATATTAAGAGTCCTTATTGAAAGGCATATATTTATTCTTGCCATTATTCTTATTTTGTAGCTCTTCCAGTTTTTCCTTTACTCTTTTGTATTAACTATTATTTGAGTTTGGTTTATTTTTTCATGTTTGCTTATGTGTGTGATTTTCTTTCTCTTCAGCATGGAGGATACACTTCCAAGTATTTTCTGTAGAGCTGGTTTAATGGTCATATATTCCTTTAGCCTGTTTTTGTTTATTTCTCCATCAATTTGGATGGATGGCTTTGCTAGATAAAGTAATCTTGGTTGGTAGCTGTTATCTTTCAGAACTTAGAATAAATCATCCCTAGCCCTTTTGGATTTTAAAGTTTGTCTTGAGTAATCTGCTGTTATCCTGATGGACTTGCCTTTGTATGTGACTTGATTTTTCTCTCTAAATGCTTTCAGTATTTTTTTCTTGGGTTGTATGTTTTGTAGTTTAATTATAATATGACAGTGAGAGGTTCTTCCTGATTTTGTCTAGTTGGTGTTCTATAGGCTTCCTGTATCTGTACTGGTATGCTTTCCCTATTTGGGAAAGTTTTCTTCTATGCTTTTGTTAAAAAAAAAATACCTGCTCTGCCTTTAGAGTAAAATTCATCTTCAACTATACCCTGAATTCTTGTTTTATCTCTTTCATAGTGTCCCAAATGTCTTAAAATTCCCATTCATGACTTCCTGTTAGTTTCTCTTTGTTGCACTATATTAGATCTACCACCTGGTCTTCTAGTCTGCATATTCTGTCCTCTCTTTGATCCATTCTACTGGTGATACTTTCTACAGAGTTTTCTATTTTACTTACTCTGCTTTCATTTCTAGTATTTCTGAGGTATTTTTTTTCATTATTTCTATTTCCTTATTCATGTCTTGTATTGACTTTTATTTCATTAAGTTGGTTTCCTGTGTGCTCTTGGGATTCCTTCAGGAGTTTGTTTTATTCTTCTTTGATTTCTTTGAATATAGATATAATCATTTTTTCAAATCTTTTTTTTTTTTTTTTTTTTTGGTTTTTCGAGGTAGGGTCTCACTCTAGCCCAGGATGACCTCGAATTAACTCTGTATTCTCAGGGTGGCCTCGAACTCATGGTAATTCTCCTACCTCTGCCTCCCGAGTGCTTGGATTAAAGGTGTATGCCACCACGCCAGCTCCAGCTTCATTTTTTTAAATCTTTGTCAGGCGTTTCATCTAAAACAGTCTCATCAGTGGTCACTTATGATGGATTTATAATTTTGGGTGGGAATGTATTGCCTTGATTTTGTGTGTGTGTGTTTCTTATATTATAATGTAGAAATTTTTGCATCTTGAATTAGTTTGATGCTTGGGTTTTCTAATTACCTCCAGTGTTCTTAGCCATGTAAATCAACTTTATATATCTTCAGGGTAGGAGATTAAGGTGCCAGGTGTAGCTCTTATACTCCAAAAGAAATAGTAGAAGTTACCCTAGGTGTTGAGTTTCCCTGCTATTCAAGTATTCCAGTGGACTAGGGGTAGCAATTTACTGGCAAATTCTAGAATTCATCTGAGCAATATACACATTCAATCAAAACCAGCACAGAGTATTTATGCAAGAGTGGGGATTAAAACAAGCAGATAAACTAATAAAGCCAAGGTCTCTAAGGGTATATGTTACCCCATACCCTTAATCCTGCTAACTGGTTGAGATTTCTGGTCTGAAATGGGTTCCAGGTCAAACTGAGGCTGAGTCAGACCCTGCCCCCAATAATGACAAAAGAAAATATAACATATAACCTGCCCTGAGATGGAAGGAGAGATTAGCACTTTCAGTACAGGTCTATGTACCTGCCTTTGTGTAAGTAGGCCCTGTTACCTTTTGGCATACTTTCCAATCTCACCAATGCTAAGTGACCACCTCGATCCCTCTCTGTTGCGCTGTAGATCTGGTGTTGTGAGTGGCTGTGATAGATGCTCTGCAGCCTAGAACTGAATGAGTTCTTTGGTGTTTCACTGTGGCGCTGGTGTTTGGGGGATAGAAGACAGTGCAGGATGCCCAGAATTGTGCCAGAGGTGCTCAGCTGGTCCCATTTGTGATCTCCTTCAGCAGCTGCTCCTCTCGTCCCTGCTGTCTTCCCCTACAGGCTTCTTGACTTTGTGAGGAGACTGATATGAGTGGAAAATCCTTCTACCCAGTTTCTACTCTTGCAGCTCTGTATCTGTTGGGTGGGCTGGCATGTGGAATGGAGCTTCTGGCACCTCCCTTAGGATTCTGGCTAGTTTTCTCCTTCCTAGAATATCTGCATCTCTCCTGCTTCTCCGCTGTGGTTGATTTAACTTCTGCACCTTCATTTTTTGGTAGAAAGTGTATTTTACTGCTTTTCTGCTTTTTTACTTCCCTAAGCTTCCTTGGTATGCCTACTATGCTGCCATCTTACCTGAAAGTTCTCAGCTGCTTTTTGTTGGTGATGATTTTATTGTTATTTCATGTTTGTTATGTTTATAGATTATGTTTCTTATACCCTTGCAGATAGTGCAATAATATTCTAAGATGAAAATTTTATTTCAGCTTTCCCAAAATTAAAAAATAATAACTTGAGCTAGAGAGATGGCTTAGTGGTTAAGGCACTTGCCTGTGAAGCCCAAGGACCCAGGTTCAATTCCCCAGTACCCATGTAAGCCATATGCACAAGGTGGCATATGCATCTGGAGTTCGTTTGCATTGGCTGGGGGCCCTGTTGCATCCATTCCCTCTCTCTCTCTGTCTCTGTCTCTCTGTCTCTCTCTCTCTCCTCTCTCTCTTTCTCTCTTTCTCTCTGTACCTCTTTCTCTCAAATAATAAATAAAATATTCAAAGTAATAATAATAATAACTCAGTAAGGACCCCGTTAAACTTCCTAAGAAGCAAATGCCATAAAAATGATTAAATGTATTAAAATTTTATTAGATAGAAAGCCTAGGAGTGCAAGTTGAGGATTTGGGGATTCAAAGACACTCTCTCTCTCCTTTCCCTCTTCACAATTTGATGGCTCTCTCAGTGTTACTAGAACCCACAACTATATATTCTCTTTCTTTATATGTCACTCTTTATATATAAGTATTATATACATACAATGCTTAGATGTGTAAATAACAATAGTGATATTGTTATTTAAATATAAATATTATGTGTAAAGATAAATTATAGATAGTTAAACAAGTAAAAGTATTCACATACTGTTGATTTTACTTCTCCATGGAGAACTCTAGTATCATCCTGTAAATAGCCACCAGAGGAACCCCATGTGAACCTGTGAACCCATGTGAGCCTTCTTTAGCATATCCCTTTTGATCATTTCCAAGTCTAAGATAAAAATGCATCAGATTGAGGCTGGAATGATGATTCATTGGGTAAGAGCACTGGCCACTTAAACATGAGGGCCCAAGAGGGCCTAATTCTGCCCATGTTCAATTCTTCAGCACCAACATAAAAAGCTGGCCATGGACACACACATCTATAACCCCAGTTTTGTAGAGAATTATTGGGCTAGATGACTAAATAAAAAGGCAACTCCAGGTTGAGGGATAGACTGCCTCAAAGAAATCGATGGATGAGTGATATAGGAGGGCACCCAACATTCTTCTCTGTCCTCTATCCGCACATTTATACACATATGTGTGTACACCACACACTACAGCACAATGCCCAACAAATACACATATACACACACATGCACACATGCACATAAATTGATCTAAGACCATTATATGTCTAAATACCTATAAATAGCATGGTTCTTTACTTTAATAAATGTCATTCTCTTAAGTTCTAAGAGAAATGAATGTTAAAAGAAAATATAACAACTGAGCCAAAGTTATGACACAGAAAAGAAGGAAAAGAAGGACATTGATCTCCATATTGTTCACACTTGTTGACCCAAGCAAGTAAGTAGAAATTGGGTGTTAAGAACTGCATAAAACATGATGGCAGGGCTGTAGTGATGGTTTAGCAGTTAAGGCACTTTTCTGCAAAGCCTGAAGACCTAGGTTCAATTCTCCAGTGCCTACATAAGCCAGATGCACAAGGTGGCACACATGTCTGGAGTTCATTTGCAGTAGTGACTTGAGGCCCTGGCATGCCCATACTCTCTCTTTCTCTCTCTCTCTCTCTCTCAACTAAATAAATAATAAATAAAATATTTAATAAAAATATGATGAGCTCGGTGTGGTGATGCACGCCTTTAATCCCAGCACTTGGGAGGCAGAGGTAAGAGGATCACCATGAGTCCGAGGCCACACTGAGACTACATAGTAAATTCCAGGTCAGCCTGGGACTAGAGTGAGACCCTACCTCAACCCCCCCAAAAAAAAACATGATGACAGTGTCATTTATTACATCCATTAAAATGGCCAAAGATAACTGAAATTTCAGTTCTGAAAGATTGAGTTTATTAGGGGATTAGCAAGCAAAAATCAAAGAAATGGCAAATAACAGTTAAAAAATAGAAAGAAGGGGGCTGGAGAGATGGCTTAGCAGTTAAGGTACTTGTCTGTGAAGTCTAAGGACCCAGGTTTGATTCCCCAGTACTCATGTAAAGCCAAATGCACAAGGTGACACATGCATCTGGAGTTTGCTTACAGTAGCTAGAGGCTCTGGCATGCCCATTTTTTCTCTCTCTCTCTCATTCTCTCTCTTTCTCTAATAAATAATATATTTTTAAAAATAAAAAATAGGAAGAACACAGGCAAAGTGTGGTGGCAGACATACTTAATACCAACACACAGGGGGCTGAGGTAGGAGGATTGTTGGTATTAAAGGCATGCGCCACCATGCCTGCCTTTAAAAAAATGTTAAATAAATACTGCTTCAATTACTTAAGTATCTTAAAGACTTTCATATATATATATATATATATATATATATATATGAGAAATATATATAATATAAATATACATATAAATATATATATATATTTACTTACTTATGAGAGAGAGAAAGAGAGAGGGAGGAAGCGGGAGAGCATGCATGCACCAGGGCTTCCAGCCACTGCAAAAGAACTATAGACACATGTGCCACCTTGTGCATCTGGCTCATGTAGGTACTGAGGAATCAAACCTAGGTCCTTAGGCTTCACAGGCAAGCACCTTAACTACTATGCTGTCTCTACAGCCCCTAAGCAAAATAAATAAATAAATAAATAAAAATAAAAATAAAATTGTTTTTTTGAGGTAGGGTAACCTGAAATTCACTATGTACTCTCAGGCTGGCTTCAAACTCACAGCAATCCTCCTAACTCTGTCTCCCAAGTGCTGGGGTTAAAGGGATGCACCACTAAGCCCAGCTAAAAATTTTAAAGACAAATAATTTTATACTAAATATTTAATCCCAGACCTAAGCATGTACTCTACCACTCTGTAGCTCTTAAATTTAATTTTCTTGTAGTTTTAACAATTTGAGAATTTTAATCAAACTTTATTATTCTGTGAAAGATGAAGACAATATACAGAATGGAAGAAAATACTTGCAAGCCATGTATTTGACAAATGACTAATATCTAGAATATACAAATAATCTCGGAACTTTGTAAAGAAAAAACTATTACAAACATGAAAATGACATGAAGAGACAGTTCACCAAATAAGATTTATATGTGATAGAAGGCACATGAAAAGATT